>NC_134697.1:58686684-58826684 GCF_050947455.1 Rhinoderma darwinii | reverse complement strand
TTATAGTGCCAAATTTAAAGGGAACTGGACCCATATGTAAAAATATTACATTAAGTACTCATAGAATCCAATGATTCAAATCCAAAACGTCCAATTATACACATGTTTTGTCCATATTTATAGATTCCCCTCAGTATTTCATCATACATTTTATTTTGGTTCAATAAATGTGACGTTTTAGGACATTTAGTGAAGTGGACAATAGGCAATAGTTTTGCTTTAAAAGAGGATCTGTCACCAGTTTAGTAATGCCCAATCTCCTAGCGAATCTAATAGGCACTGTCACACGGATCATGCTAGTGAAAATTGTGTCCCAAAAAGTTTATTATTTTAGACGTTATGAGCCTCTCAAAATATGCACGAGCCTATACTGGAGTGGGTGTCAACACCAGTGATCCTTCTGAGGTGGAGCTACCTCACAGCCTCGGACGGTGTCCTATCAGCATGAAGCTGCTTCACAGTGTGAGAGACTGAGGCTGGTGGGAAGGAGGATCACTTCAAATAGCCATATATCGGGCTGCAGGCCACCTAGAACAGTGGTTCTGGTGGCATATGAAAGAGGAGATTCTAATCTTTCATATGACACCAGGATCACCAGCCGTGAAATAACCAGAGGTATCACCAGCTGAAAACAGTCGATAATGGAATACTATATGACCATGCAGTGTTGCTGGGATGGGAAGAGGAGAACTGTATGATGCTGATTGGACAGAGTCATACAGAAAGCATTACACCGCCCAGAGTGAAAAGAAAGTCACCTCCCATTTGGCAAGTATAGCCAAATTAGCATATTTATAGAAAAATGCACATAACTTGCAAATAAAAGTGTTTGAAAGTAATTACACTGTAGTTATCAGCATCATAGCACCTATTAGATTAGATAGGAGATAGAAATCTAATAAACTAGTGACAGATCCTCTTTAAATGCCACAGGATGCAGAAATACCGATCAACTGTACAAATAAAAAAAAATCTTGCTTATTTGTTGAATTCATTTTTAATCCAACTGCGACCAATTATTTTTTTGTCCAACTGTAAGGGACCTGTAGCTGACCAGGAGAGAATGTGTGGGAGTCTTAGTTCCCCATTTTACAGTTCCCTATTTAGAGAGCCAAATGTTGCTTTTGGACGGCCTCACACTCAACGTTTTTAGGGAAACGCCACATTTTATTGGGGCATCTTTCCTGGAACTTGTGACGTCTAAGGGGGAAATATAATACACACTACAAACATGGTGTTTTTTTTATTTTGTGTTGCATTTTTTGGCTCAGTGGCACTTTTTTCAACTGCAAAAAAGGCTGGCTTTGGAGTTTTTTTTCCGGAATTTAGTAGCCTTTCTCCCATAGACCTCCATAGTTTTTTGTTTTTTTTGCTTCTTCAAAAACACACAAGCGTAAAAGGAGTTTGGCGTTTTTTTTTAAAGGTGTTTTTACAAAAAAATTATGCAAAAGAGCAATCTTTACACCACATGATTTTAATGCGAAAATACCAAATAAACAAAAAAATGCAGGTAGTAAAGCACATTTTGAAAATATGGCACAAAAAAAAAAAAAACACACCCTAAAGATTACATGTACGATTTTCCTAGAATTTTTTTTTATATGTGTTTTCCTTACCAAAAAAATGCCACATTAAATGTCTGTGCAGGAATCCTCAGCCTGCTTTAAAAGCACCTTCTACTTTGTAAAGAATAACACATGACAGCATGAGATGTAAATTCTAACAATTTGTCTTCAGAAAACGTATGGTAGGGGATCGTCTGTTGTGAAGTTCTAGAAAGCTGTCGTTTCCACGTAGAAGACAGTTAAGCCAGTAAAAACGCTGAGCCTATTTGCTAATTTGGCCAACATAAGGCCTTTTTAATCCTTATCATGCTAAACAGAAAATCTCATTTGGGATATAGCAGCTTCCGCTGTATAAAAGCAACGTCTGTACTGCTGTCCATGCAGAGTAAATAGCCATAATAATAGCTAATGCCTAACAGTGGGAAAACCAACATAAGGCCTTTTTCACGCAATCATAAAACAGATACATTTTTCTTCCCATAGTTTTTGTTTTGTTTTAATTGTTTGTCTATGTTCATACCTATATCCAAATAATAACCAACGATAATGAATAATAGCAGAAATCGTATTATGCACACAATCGCATTATGCCTCTGTACAAACTCCAGGTTATACGCAGCCGTAATAGGGTGTATATAGATATCTTTGGGTACCTACTGTATCTCTGTATGCCTTCAACTTCATACGGAGATACAAGGATCTTTTTTTTTTGTACTGGGTTTTATCAGATGGCGTATTACGCTCCACACAAAGTGTACAGGCTCTGTGCACAAGTTTTGCCCCCGTGTGTTTGTTTTTTTTTATCTTAATAGGTCCAACTTTCTCTGCTGATTAATTTCTTAGGCTATATTCCATGAAGTGATTTGCTGCAGGTATACACAATACAGTATAAGCAAAGCGGATGAGATTTTAACAGATCTAATCCACATGCTGTGGAAAGTTTCCATGCAGAAATTGAACTGCGGTGTGGTGCACAAATCTTTAGAGGATTTTCCCCATTGAATTCAATTGGTAAAAAGAAATCCACAAGCAAATCCTATTGTTGCGGATTTATCTGTGGATTACTTGCGAATCCGCAGCAAAATCCGCAAGTCCAGAGTAGTTTAAAGAGGCTCTGTCACCACATTATAAGTGCCCTATCACCTATATAAGGAGATCGGTGCTATAATGTAGGTGACAGTAATGCTTTTTATTTAATAAAACAATTTTCACCACTTTATTAGCGATTTTAGATTTATGCTAATGAGTTGCTTAATGCTCAACTGGGCATATTTTTACTTTAGACCAAGTGGGCGTTGTACAGAGGAGTGTATGACACTGACCAATCTGCATCATGCACTCCTCTCCATTCATTTACACAGCGCATAGGGATCCTGTTAGATCACTATGTGCTGTCTTATACTAACACATTAACAATACTGAAGTATTTAGACAGTGAATAGACATTCCACGGGATGTCTATTCACAATCTCTGCACTTCGTTACTCTGTCTGTGGTAGTTACAGCAGAGGAAGCGTGATCTCATTGTAACCTGTCATTTACCGCGTAATCTCGCGAGATCATGCTTCCTCTGCGGTAACTACCACAGACAGAGTAACGAAGTGCAGAGATTGTGAATAGACATCCCGTGGAATGTCTATTCACTGTCTAAACACGTCAGTATTGTTAATGTGTTAGTATAAAACAGCACATAAGGATCTAGCAGGATCCCTATGCGCTGAGTAAATGAATGGAGAAGAGTGCAGGACGCTGATTGGTCAGCGTCATACACTCCTCTGTACAACGCCCACTTGGTCTAAAGTAAAAATACGCCCAGTTGGGCATTAAGCAACTCATTAGCATAAATCTAAAATCGCTAATAAAGTGGTGAAAGTAGATCGTTTTATTAAATAAAAAGCATTACGGTCATCTACATTATAGCGCCGATCTCCTTATATAGGAGACAGGGCACTTATAATGTGGTGACAGAGCCTCTTTAAAATAAAATAAAAATACATTTACATTTCGCCACCATGAAACCACCAACTCCGGAGAGATTGCCCCTTAACCCTATAGGAACAGGAACACACAGATCTTAAAAGCCCCCACCCCCTTCCTGGCCCCAGTTAGTTTCCTGTTCCTGTAAGGTCAGGGGCACATCGAGGTACCTCTATATTCCATGGATTGACACCGCACCGGTGAGGGGCGTTTAGTCACTCTCTCCCTCTAGATACCGCTTCCCCCTTCCTGCGGGATTGGAGATAAGGATGGCAACTGCACTCTAGACGGGTTATATGTTGCCTCCTGGTATGCCACTAGGATCGGAGGTCGTCCTGGCTTTCCCTGATATTCCTCTGTAATTTCCTTGAGATGTGGTGGTGAAGGTATGCTGTTGCCCCCCCCCCACCCGCTCTATCATTTGCAGGGAACCTGGCGTCACTTCCTGTGGCGCCATGTGAATGCCGGGCGTGTCGTATGTGTCACTTCCGGTGATACTGGGTGAGCGTCGGACGCGCCATAGGCATCTGGCGTCACTTCCAGGAGAGCTGGAGCGTTGGGCGCCACGTCATCGGCATCTGACATCAGCATGGCCGGAAACTCCAAATTCTTGCCGCCTGGAGAGGGGTGCACCAACACAGGAGCAACATGGCTTATGGTGGCGGACGCGGTGACATTAATACCTCAGGTATTTAGGAATGACATATCACTAAGCTGGGGCTATGTCAAGATGCCTACCTCTGATGGCAAAGTTCCCCAGCACCCTGATTATGTGAAGCCCTTGGTTATCCCTGGTACAGTAGTAAAAACCCCTAGGGGGCTCTATTTACAATACCATTGGTTTAAATGTAGTTAAAGGAGTCTTTGTAGTTCTTTCCTTTAGAGCGACAAGACTCCTTCCGCAAAACCTAAGTCCCAGACTTTAAAATGCGCAATATGCACCAAAAAGCTCATGCCTGACTACAAGTACCCCCCCCCCCTCCCAGTAAAGAAACCGAGACTGGTAGTTTCATTAGAGTCAGAGCAGGACTCAGATCCAGAAACTATTACCTGAGTATTTGGAAGAAGGGGAAGTCCCTCCGTATCTAAATCTGAAGAATTCAGAAAGTTTTATTTTTCAGCTGAAGAGACCGATATTCTATTAGAGGCAATACAGTGCACAATAAATACGGAGGACAAAGAAGCTATGTAAGGTGAACGATGAAATGTTTGCAGAGCTGGCTCCTCCTAAAAGGGGAGTGTTCATAAAAATCTATGTAAGCTAATATTAGACTAATGGAATAATCCAGATAGAAAACTGGTTATTTCTAAAGACATCAGGGTTACATTTCCCTTTGATCCTGAAAGTTGGGATGAAATTCCAAAAGTTGATGTGCAAGTATCCAAGGTTGTCAAGGAAACAGCATTTTGTTTGAAGATGATTCACAGCTAAGAGGACAGAAAAATGCATGGGGGTTCTTAGAAAAGCCTGGGAAGCTTCTATGGCACTATTTAAACCAAATTTGGCAGCCACTAGTGGGGCCAGATGATTGTATATCTACAGGGTGGGCCATTTATATTGATACACCTAAATAAAATGGGAATGGTTGGTGATATTAAAGGGAATGTGTTGCCAGAAAAACATGTTTTTTTTTTTAAAAATTAAACATTTAGTGTGTGGGTGATTAAACATTGTTCAAATTTTTTTTATTTTTTTCACGAGTCAGGAAATATTATAAATTAATTCTAATTTATAATACTACCCATTTTTGGTCACTAGATGGAGCTATTCCCAAAATTGCAGCATTGCAACATTGGGTTAAAAGCCCTCGCTCTAGTGAGCTCTCAGCATCCCCCCCTCCTTTATCCTGTCTAGTGCCGGGATAAACGAGGGGTTTGAACGGTGTAACCTCCTACACTGTGTGTCGCCATTTTTTTGAGCTAACACACAGTGTAGTAGGTTTACATACAGTAGTAAACACACACAAACACGAACATACATTGAAATCTCTTACCTGCTCCTGCCGCCGCGGCTCCCTCCGGCCCGTCCGCTCCGTTTGCTGCCGCTGGTCCAAGTGCACAAATCCGGAAGCCGCGACCGGAAGTAGTAATATTACTGTCCGGCCGCGACTTCCGGTCCACAGGAAAATGGCGCCGGACGGCGCCAATTTCGAATTGGACTGTGTGGGAGCGGCGCATGCGCAGTTCCCACACAGACGCCGTACACTGAAGTCAATGGGACGGGAGCCGTTCGCAGTCCCTATGGGACTGTGGCTGCCGTATTCCATGTCTGTATGTGTCGTTAATCGACACAGACAGAAATGGAACAAAAAATGGCAGCCCCCATAGGGAAGAAAAAAAGTGTAAAAATAAGAAAAAGTAAAACACAAACACACAAATAAATATAAACGTTTTTAATAAAGCACTAACATCTTGAACATATGAAAATTTTTTTGGGTGATGACACTGTTCCTTTAACTTCCTGTTTGTGGCACATTAGTATATGGGAGGGGGGAAACTTTTCAAGCTGGGTGTTGACCATGGCGGCCATTTTGAAGTCGGCCATTTTGTATCCAACTTTAGTTTTTTCAATGGGAAGAGGGTCATGTGACACATCAAACTTATCGAGAATTTCACAAGAAAAACAATGGTGTGCTTGGTTTTAACGTTACTTTATTCTTTCATGAGTTATTTACAAGTTTCTGACCACTTATAAAATGTGTTCAAAGTGCTGCCCATTGTGTTGGATTGTCAATGCAACCCTCTTCTCCCACTCTTCACACACTGATAGCAACACCGCAGAAGAAATGCTAGCACAGGCTTCCAGTATCCGTAATTTCAGTTGCTGCACATCTCGTATCTTCACAGCATAGACAATTGCCTTCAGATGACCCCAAAGATAAAAGTCTAAGGGGGTCAGATCGGGAGACCCAGGGGGTCATTCAAATGGCCCACGACGACCAATCCACTTTCCAGGAAACTGTTCATCTAGGAATGCTCGGACCCGACACCCATAATGACATAAATAACTCATGAAAGAATAAAGTAACGTTAAAACCAAGCACACCATTGTTTTTCTTGTGAAATTCTCGATAAGGTAGTTACAGATTTTCACAGATCACAAGATATCATTTTGCAACAATCCCAAGTCAAGTAGGGAAGAATTCCATACTCTGGACGTTAGACGTATGATTTTGTTTTACTTTCAGTTAACCAAACCTCGGAGAAAGGATCTAAATTTATTTTTACAATTCCAATGAGCCAACAAGGGTAGGAAAGCCTCTAAAGGGACTTTAGCATGTTGGCTAGAAATGGCCATCTAGGAGGCTTATAAAAATTTAGGGAAAGATCCTCCAGAGGCTCTCAAAGTCATTTCACTAGAATAATCTCAGTCTCCTGGTCTCAAAAATCTTCTGCGTCACTAGAGCAGATTTGTAGAGCAGCTACGTGGAAGAACACACATAGCTTCTTTAGACACTACAAATTACATGGAGATTCATATTCATATCCAGCGTTTGGATGCAAAGTTCTACAGGCAGATGCCCCTCCCTAATTTTTTTTCGATTTGGCACCTCTCCGGTGTTGGTGCAGTCATGGTGACGATATGGAATGGTAGAATTAAGCCGTACCGATAATTTGGTTTTCATGAGTTCACCATGACAGCACAGTTTATTTCCCTCCCTCTTGGTACATTCTTTTATTCTAAGGTTTATACTTGTATCAATTCCCTGGTAACCTTATATGAGCTGGAAAAAACTGGGGCCAACTGTGTGTTCCTGTCCCTATAGGGTCAAGGGGGAAATCTCTCCGGTGTTGGTGCTGTCATGGTGAACTCATGAAGACTGAATTATCAGTAAGGATGTAATTCTACCTATACTCATCTCCCCTGGCGCTCCCGTGGCAACACTGCCATGGTCTCCTGCCAGTCTCACCGGCCGCAGCGGTCACACGCAACGACACGACATCGCGGAGGTCATGTCTAGAGACAAGCGGGGGACCAAGCAAACATTGCCACAGGTGCACCAGGGGAGGGGAGTATAGGGGTATTTTTTTTTTTTTTAAGACACTTGGCTGTTTCATGCATGGAAATCCGCACTATAAGTATAAATGAACACGATGCGTATTACGTGCGGTTTTGCTGTGCATATTTGCGTGCAGCAAAAGCGCAGCGCAATACAGTACCAGCATAGGCAATGAGATTCCAGGGAATCTCACGTCCACTCTGTATTTTTCGGGACCTAAATTGACCCGCGGTGCGTATTTTCAAAACCGCGGCATGTCAATTTATCCCACTTGCGAATTCTCTCTCTCTAGTGCTGGACAAATACGCAAAAAAAAATGCAGCATGAAAACGCTGCGATTTAAGCAGCAAAATTTAAAAACCGCACAGAAAAATCGCATAAAAAAAAACGAAACCTCCAGGTGTTTTTTTTCTGTGAATTTCTTGCAGTTTTGCTGCGTATTTTGCATAGCAAAATCCGCAACATGTGCATGTAGCCTTAGATACCCCAAGATACCCAGCTTCTTTCACTGCACAGTGTGATTGTTCAGTGAAAGAAGCTGGGCTGGAACAATGAGAAGTGCAGGACACTGATTGGTCAGCCTCATACACTCCTCTGTACAATGGCCAGTTGGTAAAAAGTAAAAACACGCCCAGTTGTCTATTAAGAAACTAATTAGCATAAATCGAAAATGGTTTATATCTTGCTCAAAAATTATTGTTTTTCAAAATAAAAACCACTGTTATCTACATTCCAGCGCCGATCAGATTATGTAGGAGACAGGGCACTTATAATCTTGTGACAGAGTCTCTTTAACACCATAGCGTCATCCGTACAGTTATGTTGGATATGCGCAATCATGATATGGATGACACCCGGCCGTATTGACCCGCAGAATAAAGTTTTTATGTTGTTTTTACCACATTGTCAACATAAAAAAAAAAAAAAGCTGTTTTTTCTTATTCCGCACCACAAAAAAAAACATAAAAATGTAATCGTTTCCCAGTTAATTAAATTGTACAATAAAAAAAACTACAACGCGTCCTGCAAAAAACAAGCCCTCATACAGCTATGTCGATGGAAAAATAAGAGTTATGGCTCTTTGAATGCAATGATGAAAAAACGAAAATTGGCTGTGTCTCTGAGGCGCTATGTCACCGATCCTGAATTGTTTATTTTAGTAAATACTTGTATGCTCATAAAATAATTATTCTAGAGCGACTTTTCTTAGAACTCTGCGTTGCACTGTTCCTCTATTAAGACTCCTAGAAATTTATGAATACATTGACGACTGTGTTTTTACATTCCTCTTGTCAGTGTGTGTGTACGAACACACCCATTTGACCAGACCGTCAGAATATGTAGGGACAACCCCCCAACTAATACTAATTGTCAATTTATTCATACATTTCTAGGAGGAATAACAGAGGAACGGCAACACAAAAAGGGACGGATGTACAGTTGCAAGAATAAAATGTGGTCTGAATACTGCCAAATCTATTCTTCTAAAGAATAATTGGTTAGTGTAAACCATGTCTTAAAACAAACAACTTTCATAAGACGTGTTATAGAGATGCATGAAGCAGACAAAGGCCACAAAAGCTAAATTGTCTAGAAATAGACATTTCAGGACTGTTGCTACTCTCCCTAGGAGTGGGCGTCCTGTTAAGACCACTCCAAGAGCACAACGGCCAATCCTGAAAGAGGTGTGAAGCAACCCAAGGGTAAGAGCAAAAGGCCTACTGAAGTCTCTACAAACTGCAAAAACCTCTGTTCATGTGTCCACTATTGGAAAACCACTGAACACGAATAAACATTGCAGGCAAAAAAAAGTTTGCCCGAGACCACCTGGATGTTCCACAATGCTTCTGTGTGGCACTACAAACAAGGGAAGAGCATTGTGGCACTACATACAAGGGAAGAGCATTGTGGCACTACATACAAGGGGGGTTCTGTGTGGCACTATATAGAAGGGGGGGCGGGCTGTGTGGCAATATACGGAGGGATTGTTGTGTAGAACTATATACAAGGGGGTGCTGTGTGGCACTATATACGAGGGAGGGGGCTGCGCGGCACTATATACAAGGGAGGGGGGCTGTGCGGCACCATATACAAGGGAGGGGGGCTGTGTGGCACCATATACAAGGGAGGGGGGCTGTGTGGCACCATATACAAGGGAGGGGGGCTGTGTGGCACCATATACAAGAGAGGGGGCTGTGTGGCACCATATACAAGAGAGGGGGGTTGTGTGGCACCATATACAAGAGAGGGGGGCTGTGTGGCACCATATACAAGAGAGGGGGGCTGTGTGGCACCATATGCAAGGCAGGGATTGCTGTGCAGCACTATCGACAAGGAAGGGGGTGTGGCACTATATGCAAGGGAGGGCACTGTGGCACTATGTACAAAGGGGGCTGTGTGGCACTATGTACAAGGGGGGGGCTGTGTGGCACTATATATACACACGGGAGCGGTGCTGTGTGGCACTATAAATACAAGGGAGGAGGGCTGTGTGGCACTATATACACACACACACACAAGGGAAGGGTGCTGTGTGGCACTATATATACACAAGGGAGGGACGCTGTGTGGCACTATATATACACAAGGGAGGGACGCTGTGTGGCACTATATATATATATACACACAAGGGAGGGGCGCTGTGTGGCACTATATATACACAAGGAGGGGAGCTGTGTGGCACTATATACAGGGGGGTTTGTGTGGCACTATATATAAATGGGGTGCACTGTGGCGCTATCTACAGGGGGGCTGTGTGTGGCGCTATCTACAGGGGGTACAAAGGGGGGGATTACTGCTGGAGGGTCACAGTTACTGATGGGGCACTTTTATTGTGTCAAGCATAGAAAGATCATTATTACCATTTGGGGCACTGCAGATTACAAGTTTCTTTAGAGGATGGGGTATAGGTGTGGAGGGTGCTTGAAAAGCAAGAAACCAACATGCCTGTGTGCCAAATTCTGCAGAGACGAGTCGTGGCTGGAATAAGTTGTTACAGTGGTCTGAGCCAGATGGAGGAAAATCCCTCCCCTGGGTGTCACACAACCCCCCCCCCTTGTAGATAGTGCCTTTTTTACAAACCCCCCCTTTTGATAACGCCATACAGCCCCCCTTGTAGATATCTACAGAGGGGGCTGTATGGCGTTATCTACAGAGGGGGCTGTATGGCGTTATCTACGGGGGGGGGCTGTATGGCGTTATCTACGGGGGGGGCAGTATGGCGCTGTCTACAGGGGGGGGCTGTATGGAGCTGTCTACAGGGGGGGCTGTATGGCGCTGTCTACAGGGGGGCTGTATGGCGCTGTCTACAGAGGGGGCTGTATGGCGCTGTCTACAGAGGGGGCTGTATGGCGCTGTCTACAGAGGGGGCTGTATGGCGCTGTCTACAGAGGGGGCTGTATGGCGCTGTCTACAGAGGGGGCTGTATGGCGCTGTCTACAGAGGGGGCTGTATGGCGCTGTCTACAGAGGGGGCTGTATGGCGCTGTCTACAGAGGGGGCTGTATGGCGCTGTCTACAGAGGGGGCTGTATGGCGCTGTCTACAGAGGGGGCTGTATGGCGCTGTCTACAGAGGGGGCTGTATGGCGCTGTCTACAGAGGGGGCTGTATGGCGCTGTCTACAGAGGGGGCTGTATGGCGCTGTCTACAGAGGGGGCTGTATGGCGCTGTCTACAGAGGGGGCTGTATGGCGCTGTCTACAGAGGGGGCTGTATGGCGCTGTCTACAGAGGGGGCTGTATGGCGCTGTCTACAGAGGGGGCTGTATGGCGCTGTCTACAGAGGGGGCTGTATGGCGCTGTCTACAGAGGGGGCTGTATGGCGCTGTCTACAGAGGGGGCTGTATGGCGCTGTCTACAGAGGGGGCTGTATGGCGCTGTCTACAGAGGGGGCTGTATGGCGCTGTCTACAGAGGGGGCTGTATGGCGCTGTCTACAGAGGGGGCTGTATGGCGCTGTCTACAGAGGGGGCTGTATGGCGCTGTCTACAGAGGGGGCTGTATGGCGCTGTCTACAGAGGGGGCTGTATGGCGCTGTCTACAGAGGGGGCTGTATGGCGCTGTCTACAGAGGGGGCTGTATGGCGCTGTCTACAGAGGGGGCTGTATGGCGCTGTCTACAGAGGGGGCTGTATGGCGCTGTCTACAGAGGGGGCTGTATGGCGCTGTCTACAGAGGGGGCTGTATGGCGCTGTCTACAGAGGGGGCTGTATGGCGCTGTCTACAGAGGGGGCTGTATGGCGCTGTCTACAGGGGGGGCTGTATGGCGCTGTCTACAGGGGGGGCTGTATGGCGCTGTCTACAGGGGGGGCTGTATGGCGCTGTCTACAGGGGGGGCTGTATGGCGCTGTCTACAGGGGGGGCTGTATGGCGCTGTCTACAGGGGGGGCTGTATGGCGCTGTCTACAGGGGGGGCTGTATGGCGCTGTCTACAGGGGGGACTGTATGGCGCTGTCTACAGGGGGGACTGTATGGCGCTGTCTACAGGGGGGACTGTATGGCGCTGTCTACAGGGGGGACTGTATGGCGCTGTCTACAGGGGGGACTGTATGGCGCTGTCTACAGGGGGGACTGTATGGCGCTGTCTACAGGGGGGACTGTATGGCGCTGTCTAGAGGGGGGACTGTATGGCGCTATCTAGAGGGGGGACTGTATGGCGCTATCTAGAGGGGGGACTGTATGGCGCTATCTAGAGGGGGGACTGTATGGCGCTATCTAGAGGGGGGACTGTATGGCGCTATCTAGAGGGGGGACTGTATGGCGCTATCTAGAGGGGGGACTGTATGGCGCTATCTAGAGGGGGGACTGTATGGCGCTATCTAGAGGGGGGACTGTATGGCGCTATCTAGAGGGGGGACTGTATGGCGCTATCTAGAGGGGGGACTGTATGGCGCTATCTAGAGGGGGGACTGTATGGCGCTATCTAGAGGGGGGACTGTATGGCGTTATCTAGAGGGGGGACTGTATGGCGTTATCTAGAGGGGGGACTGTATGGCGTTATCTAGAGGGGGGACTGTATGGCGTTATCTAGAGGGGGGACTGTATGGCGTTATCTAGAGGGGGGACTGTATGGCGTTATCTAGAGGGGGGACTGTATGGCGTTATCTAGAGGGGGGACTGTATGGCGTTATCTAGAGGGGGGACTGTATGGCGTTATCTAGAGGGGGGACTGTATGGCGTTATCTAGAGGGGGGACTGTATGGCGTTATCTAGAGGGGGGACTGTATGGCGTTATCTAGAGGGGGGACTGTATGGCGTTATCTAGAGGGGGGACTGTATGGCGTTATCTAGAGGGGGGACTGTATGGCGTTATCTAGAGGGGGGACTGTATGGCGTTATCTAGAGGGGGGACTGTATGGCGTTATCTAGAGGGGGGACTGTATGGCGTTATCTAGAGGGGGGACTGTATGGCGTTATCTAGAGGGGGGACTGTATGGCGTTATCTAGAGGGGGGACTGTATGGCGTTATCTAGAGGGGGGACTGTATGGCGTTATCTAGAGGGGGGACTGTATGGCGTTATCTAGAGGGGGGACTGTATGGCGTTATCTAGAGGGGGGACTGTATGGCGTTATCTAGAGGGGGGACTGTATGGCGTTATCTAGAGGGGGGACTGTATGGCGTTATCTAGAGGGGGGACTGTATGGCGTTATCTAGAGGGGGGACTGTATGGCGTTATCTAGAGGGGGGACTGTATGGCGTTATCTAGAGGGGGGACTGTATGGCGTTATCTAGAGGGGGGACTGTATGGCGTTATCTAGAGGGGGGACTGTATGGCGTTATCTAGAGGGGGGACTGTATGGCGTTATCTAGAGGGGGGACTGTATGGCGTTATCTAGAGGGGGGACTGTATGGCGTTATCTAGAGGGGGGACTGTATGGCGTTATCTAGAGGGGGGACTGTATGGCGTTATCTAGAGGGGGGACTGTATGGCGTTATCTAGAGGGGGGACTGTATGGCGTTATCTAGAGGGGGGACTGTATGGCGTTATCTAGAGGGGGGACTGTATGGCGTTATCTAGAGGGGGGACTGTATGGCGTTATCTAGAGGGGGGACTGTATGGCGTTACCTACAGGGGGGGGGGGTCTGTAGGGAACGCCATACAGCCCCCCCTGTAGGGAACACCATACAGCGTCCCCCCCCCCCTGTAGGGAACGCCATACAGCGTCCCCCCCCCTGTAGGGAACGCCATACAGCGTCCCCCCCCCTGTAGGGAACGCCATACAGCGTCGTCCCCCCCTGCAGGGAACGCCATACAGCGTCGTCCCCCCCTGCAGGGAACGCCATACAGCGTCGTCCCCCCCTGCAGGGAACGCCATACAGCGTCGTCCCCCCCTGCAGGGAACGCCATACAGCGTCGTCGTCCCCTGTAGGGAACGCCATACAGCGTCGTCGTCCCCTGTAGGGAACGCCATACAGCGTCCCCCCCCCCTGTAGGGAACGCCATACAGCGTCCCCCCCCCCTGTAGGGAACGCCATACAGCGTCCCCCCCCCCTGTAGGGAACGCCATACAGCGTCCCCCCCCCCTGTAGGGAACGCCATACAGCGTCCCCCCCCCCCTGTAGGGAACGCCATACAGCGTCCACCCCCCTGTAGGGAACGCCACACAGCGTCCCCCCCTCCCAAAAAAATGCGACCTACAGTGTGTCCTAATAAAAGACATGTATCCCCTATGCACATGATAAGGGATACATGCGTGATCGCTGGCAGCGATAGGGAGAACGGGGGACTGAAAGTACCCCAATGTTCTCCGTGACTAACCTCTGACTTCCGGCGTCTGCGCAGCTCTGTAGAAATGAATGGAGCGCAGGTCACGCATGCGCACAAGCGGGACCGGCGCTCCATTCATTTCTACGGAGTTGCCGACACAGACCCCGGAAGTCCGAGGTTTGTGATGAAGAGCTTCAGGGGACTTTCAGTCCCCCGTTCTCCCTATCAATGCCAGCGATCACACATGTATCCCCTATCCTGTGGAGAGGGGATACATGTCTTTTGCTTAATGGCAGAGCGGGGAGATACCTCCCTGCTCTGCCGTACTGTTCAGTGGCGTCGCGCTGTAGCAGCCATAGCGGCTGCTAGCGGAGCCTCCGGCCATGGTGGGGGCCCGTACCGGCGGGCGACACGGGCCCCCTCATGCCGCGGTCCCCGTAGCAGCCGCTACTGCTGCTACGGCGGTAGTTACGCCACTGGTATGGGGGTATTATTCAGTCACTATGTGGTTATGGTGTGGCGGTATTATTCAGTAACAGTATGGGGGTATTAGTCAGTCACTATGTGGTTATGGTGAGGCGGTATTATTCAGTAACAGTATGGGGGTATTATTCAGTCACTGTGTGGTTATGATGTGGTGGTATTATTCAGTAACAGTATGGGGGTATTAGTCAGTCACTATGTGGTTATGATGTGGCGGTATTATTCAGTAACAGTATGGTGGCATTATTCAGTCACTATGTGGTTATGGTGTGGTGGAATTATTCAGTAACAGTATGGGGGTATTATTCAGTAACAATATGGGGGTATTATTCAGTCACTATGTGGTTATGGTGTGGAGGTATTTTTCAGTATCAGTGTGGAGGTATTATTCAGTCACTATGTGGTTATGATGTGGCAGTGTTATTCAGTAACAGTATGGGAGTATTAGTCAGTCACTATCTGGTTAGGATGTGGGGGTATTATTCAGTCACTATGTGGGTATGATGTGGGGGTATTATTCAGTAACAGTATGGGGGTATTATTCAGTCACTATGTGGTTATGATGTGGGGGTATTATTCAGTAACAGTATGGGGGTATTATTCAGTCACTATGTGGTTATGGCGTGGAGGTATTTTTCAGTAACAGTATGGGAGTATTATTGAGTCACTATGTGGTTATGGTGTGGAGGTATTATTCAGTAACAGTATGGGGGTATTAGTCAGTCGCTATGTGGTTATGGCGTGGAGGTATTATTTAGTAACAGTATGGGGGTATTATTCAGTAACAGTATGTGGTTATGGTGTGGCGGTATTATTCAGTAACAGTATGGGGGTATTATTCAGTCACTATGTGGTTATGGTGTAGAGCAGGGGTCTCAAACTCGGCCGGGTAAGTGGGCCGCATATAGAAAAAATGGGAAGTTGACGGGCCGCATTACTTTCAAATTTGATACAATACTAAATTATTGTTAATCAATTAGTTATTTGAACTACTATAACACTATATTACTATAATACTACATTACTATAATAATACCGCTAGGTTTAAAATTTGAGATATTTCTCCACGTGCTTATTTCAACAATCCAGCTTTCCAGTTTAAGTGTCGCTAAATGCAGTCCGGCGGCTCAGTTAGCACACATGTCAAGATTGGGCAGCCCCTTTTTAGATAGTGCCACAGTGCCCTCTGTGGATGCTGCCGCAGTGCCCTCTGTAGATGCTGCCGCAGTGCCCTCTGTAGATGCTGCCGCAGTGCCCTCTGTAGATGCTGCCGCAGTGCCCTCTGTAGATGCTGCCCCACTGCCCTCACGGGCTTGCCCAGAGCTGGAGTCCCAGGCAGAGCGCTAGTAGGCTCTTCCTGGGACTCCAGCTGTGCTCCTGACATCACTGGGACTCCTGCTCTGGGGAAGCCCCTGACATCATTGTCGATGTATGGACAGCGATGTCAGAGGCTTCCCCAGAGTCCCGGAGCAGAGCCGATAATAGCGCTCTGCCCGGGACTCCGCACTGGGGAAGACCCTGACACACTGTCCATATATGGGCAGCGATGTCAGGGAATTCCACAGAGTCCCGTAGCAGAGCCGACACCAGCGCTCTGCTCGGGACTCCGGCTCTGGGGAAGCCCCAGACATCGCTGTTCATATGTGGACAGCGATGTCAGGGAATTCCACAGAGTCCCGGAGCAGAGCTGACACCAGCGCTCTGCTCGGGACTCCGGCTCTGGGGAAGCCCCAGACATCGCTGTTCATATGTGGACAGCGATGTCAGGGAATTCCACAGAGTCCCAGAGCAGAGCTGACACCAGCGCTCTGCTCGGGACTCCGGCTCTGGGGAAGCCCCAGACATCGCTGTTCATATGTGGACAGCGATGTCAGGGAATTCCACAGAGTCCAGGAGCAGAGCCGACACCCACCAGCACTCTGCTCGGGACTCCGGCTCTGGGGAAGCCCCAAACATCGCTGTTCATATGTGAACAGCGATGTCAGGGAATTCCAGAGTCTCGGAGCAGAGCCGATACTAGCGGCTGTGTCCCGCGGGCCGCAGATGACAGCCCTAGGGGCCGCATGCGGCCCGCGGGCCGCGTGCTTGAGACCCCTGGTGTAGAGATATTATTCAGTAACAGTATGGGAGTATTATTCAGTCACTATGTGGTCATGGTGTGGTGGTATTATTCAGTAACAGTACGGGGGTATTATTCAGTCACTGTGGTTATGGTGTGGCAGTATTATTCAGTAACAGTATGGGGGTATTATTCAGTCACTGGGGGTTACATTGGACTGAAAGAGATTTTGAAATATACATTGAGGGCATGCAGTTTTAAAATACAAATAAAAAAAAAACTGCAGCACGCCCAATTCATAGTACTTTTTTCCTTATTGACGTCATTGGAGAGCATCGCAGCATTAAAATCACATGTAAAGATTTGTCTTTTTTAAAAAAAAAAATAAATATATATATATATATATAACAGCTTTAAGTTTTCCCAGTACGGTGTCTAAAAGTCCAAATGAAGAAAAACTGTATTTGCCGGCCAGTTTCAGACAATTGGTCAGATTTTAACATGTGTATGCCTCCATACCCAGTTCCCTCACAGGTTTACTAATCCAAACTTATTACAATAAACATTTGTGTCAGGAAAAAACAACAACTTCAGCCCACTGTAAACAAGGAATATGCAGGGAAGGAATGCCGTATTATAACACAATTATGACTTACAATTGTTGTAAATATGTTCAGAAACTCATTCCCTCACAAAGCAAAATAAAATATTCCTCAAATTACCACAGTTAAGCAAACCACATTTAGGGCGACATGTCTGAGGAGAATTGTTTTTTTTTTCTATTTATAAACATCCTACACTTCATAGAACGAACCACCTGAAACCTACACTGCACGAGCGCCACCTCAGCTGAATCACTAGTCAGCCTTCCTTACATCACTTCCGCCTTCACCAAGATGGCGGAACGACGGCGCCTTACGTCGTATTTACGAGACAGGTGACGGAATTGCGTCATTTGACGTTGCCATGGGAAACCGGCAGATTTGACAGCAGGCTTGGAGACGGGTGGAGGAGGGGTTAAGTGAAGGTGGCAAGCGAGAGCTCTGTGTGTGACAGCTGTGTATTCGGAGCTGCTCCTGAGGTTTGTACAGATGTGATCGCCGCTTCATGCAGTACGTGTGGATGTGCAGCGTAGTGTGTACTTAGTCCTATCTCCAGATACACAACTATGTCTCCGTTATACGGCAGATTTCCGGTGATTGCCGAGCGTGGACACAGATTACAGGCTGTATCTGTCAGTGAGGGTCATACAGAGGGTCATATAGATTGCATGTCAGTCTCTTATATTGAATTATATGATGATGTGTTTAGTACTTGTCTGATCATACGCACATTAATGTCCATTAGGCCGGATTTACACGAGCGTGTGAGTTTTGGGCACGCAAAAAACGCAGCGTTTTGCGTGCGCAAAAGGCACTTGACAGCTCCGTGTGTCAGCCCCATATGATGCGTGGCTGCGTGATTTTCACGCAGCCACCATCATTATGACACTCCGTTTGGATGTTTGTAAACAGAAAAGCACATGGTGCTTTTCTGTTTTCATTCATCCTTTTCACAGCTGTTGCGCGAATCACACGCGTCCAACGGAACTGCTTCCGTGTGACCTGCGTGGTTTTCACGCGCCCACTGACTTCAATGGGTGTGTGATGCGCGAAATACGCACAAAGAACGGACATGTCGTGACTTTTTCGCAGCGGACTCACGCTGTGTAAAAATCACCAAGCTGTCTGCATGGCCCCATAGACTAATATAGGTCCGTGCGACGTGCGTTTAAATCATGCGCGTTGCACGGACGTATATCCCGTTCGTGTGAATAAGCCCTTAGGGCGGATTCACACGAACGTGATTTGCGTCCGTGTAGCCCGCATGGTTTTCACGCGGGTCTGCGCGAAAAGCACGCAGCCGCGCATCCATATGAACAGGGCACACGGAGCTGTCAAGCCTTTTGCGCGCGCAAAACGCTGTGTATTTTGCGCGCACAAAACGCACACGTTCGTCTGAATCTAGCCTTATAGTTTCTAGCAAATATTGCTTGTCTCATAAAGACTATCCCTGTACATATTCTCTATGGACGTCACAATGGGGGTCCCCCCCCCCCCCTGCATGCACCCCCTTTATGAGACAGAACGGAGAGAGACGCTTAGGTGGAGCAGACGTCCAAGAACAGCCGTTCAATTTATATAATGTATAGTCAGACGCAGTTGATCGCCGGGGTGACTGGGGGGGAGGCATTCTGGAGCGAAATGTGCTGCCCAGTGTCAGGAAGCTTGCTCTCAGTCGCAGGTCATGGGTCCGCCAACAGAATAATGACCCAAAGCACACAGCAAAAAACATCCAAGAATGGCTAAAAACAAAGCATTGGACTATTGTGAAGTGGCTTCTATGAGCCCTGATCTAAATATTATCGAACATCTGTAGAAGGAGCTGAAACCTGCAGTCTGGAGAAGTCACCTTCACACCTGAGACCGCTGGAGCAGTGTCCTCACGAGGACTGGGCCAAAATACCTGTGGACAGGTGCAGAAGTCTCATTGAGGCCTTATTCACAGGAACATGTCCGTTTTGCGCACGCAAAAAACGCAGTGATTTCCTGCGTTGCAGCTTCGAGTGGCATCAGTGTACGATGCGTCTGCATTTTTTACGCGCGTATGTCATCCGTATGTCACAAGTTTTTTACGTCAGCAAAATAAACTGAAGGTGTTTTTTTTCCTTATCATTTCTTTAGCAACTGTTGCGCAAAAAACGCATGGCACACGGATGTGCGTCCGTGTGTTGTCCGTGATTTTCACGCATCCATTGACTTCAATGGGTGCGTGATGCGCAAAAAATGCACAAGTATAGGACATGCAGTGAGTTTCACGCAGCGGACACATGCTGTGTGAAAAACACGGAATGTCTGAAAGGCCCCATTGAATTGCATAGGTCCGTGTGACGTCCGTTGTTTTAACGCGCGTAACACGGTAGTGAAATACGATCGTGTAAATAAGGCCTGAGAGTTAGCCTTTGTTCACACGACCATGTTACGTCCGTAATGTACGGAACGTATTTTGGCCGGAAGATCCGGACCGAACACAGTGCAGGGAGCCGGGCTCCTAGCATCATAGTGATGTACGATGCTAGGAGTCCCTGCCTCGCTGCAGGACAGCTGTCCCGTACTGTAATCATGATTACAGTACGGGACAGTAGTTCCACGCAGAGGCAGGGACTCCTAGCATCGTACATCACTATGATGCTAGGAGCCCGGCTCCCTGCACTGTGTTCGGTCCGGGTCTTCCGGCCGAAATACGTTCCGTACATTACGGACGTAACATGGTCGTGTGAACCCAGCCTTACACAAACCGTTTGTTTGCAGTGATTGCCTCAAAAGGTTGTGCAACAAAATATTACGTTAAGGGACCATCATTATTGTCCAGGCCAGTTTTATTAGTTTTTAAAAAAAAATACAATTCTGTTGAACCACAATTCAAAAGCAATGTCTGCTTTACATTAGTTGATTTTCATTGTCCACAACTGTGTGTTTTAAATATATATACATACATACGTACGTACATACATACATGCAATCAATCAATCAATCAATCAATCAATCAATCAATCAATCAGTTAGGTCCAGAATTATTTGGACAGTGACACAAGTTTTGGCATTTTAGCTGTTTACTAAAACATATTGAATTTACAGTTATATAATCAATATGGGCTTAAAGTGCAGACTCTCAGCTTTAATTTGAGGGTATTCACATCCTAATATGAGGAAGGTGTTAGGAATTACAGCTCTTTAATATGTAGCTGCCTCTTTTTCAAGGGACCAAAGGTAGTTGGACAATTATCTCAAAAGCTATTTAATGGGCTGCTTGGGCTATTCCCTCGTTAATCCATTATCAATTAAGCAGGTAAAAGGTCTGGAGTTGATTCCAGGTGTGGCATTTGCATTTGGAAGCTGTTGCTGTGAACCCACAACATGAGGTCAAAGGAGCTCTCAATGCAAGTGAAACGGACCATCGTTAGGCTGAAAAAATGAAGAAATCCATCAGAGAGATAGCACATGTGTTAGAAATGGTCAAATCAACAGTTTGGTACATCACGTGAACTCCAAAAGGCCTGGACGTCCACAGAAGACAACAGTGGTGGATGATCGCAGAATCCTTTCCATGGTGAAGAAAAACCCCTTCACAACATCTACCCAAGTGAAGAACACTCTCCTGGAAGTAGGTGTATCAGTATCTAAGTCTACCATAATGCGAAGACTTCATGAGAGCAAATACAGAGGGTTCACCACAAGGTGCAAACCATTAATCAGCCTCAAAAAATAGAAAGGCCAGATTAGACTTTGCCAAACAACATGTAAAGAAGCCGCCCAGTTCCGGAACAGCATGAAACTAAGATCAACCTGTACCAGAATGATGGGAGGAAGAAAGTATGGAGAAGGCCTGGAACAGCTCATGATCCAAAGCATATCACATCCTCTGTAAAACATGGTGGGGGCAGTGTGATGGCATGGTGGGGGCAGTGTGATGGCATGGTGGAGGCTGTGTGATGGCATGGGCATGCATGGCTGCCAAAGGCACTGGGTCACTAGTGTTTATTGATGATGTGACGGAAGACAGAAGCAGCCGGATGAATTCTGAAGTGTTCAGGGATTTACTTTCTGCTCAGATTCAACCAAATGCAGCAAGGTGATTGGACGTCGCTTCACAGTACAGATGGACAATGACCCAAAACATGCTGCGAAAGCAACCCAGGAGTTTTTTAAGGCAAAGAAGTGGAATATTCTGCAATGGCCGAGTCAATCACCAGATCTCAACCCGATCGAGCTGCATTTCACTTGCTTAAGACTAAACTTAAGGCAGAAAGACCCACAAACAAGCAACAACTGAAGACGCTGCAGTAAAGGCCGGGCAAAGCATTACATAGGAGGAAACCCAGCGTTTGGTGATGTCCATGGGCTCCAGACTTCAGGCAGTCATTGTCTGCAAAGGATTCTCTACAAAGTATTAAAAAAACAATTTTATTTATGGTAATGTCAGTTTGTCTAGTTACTTTTGAGCCCCTGAAATGAGGAGATTGTGTAGAAAAATTGTTGCGATTCCTAAATGTTTCACAGGATATTTTTGTTCAACCCCTTGAAATAAACCTGAAAGTCTACACTTCAATTTCATCTCAGTTGTTTCATTTCAAATCCAATGTAGTGGCAAGCAGAGCCCAAATCATGAAGAAGATTGTGTCACTGTCCAAATAATCGTGGACCTACTGTGTGTGTGTGCGTGTGTGTGTGTGTGTGTGTGTGTATATATATATCTCAAAGTTGGGGAGATGTTGGTTTATTCACCACCGGATGGAAAGAATGATCAACGTTTCGGTTCACACCTGAACCTTTCTCAAGCTTATATATATATATATATATATATATATATATATATATAAAAAGCTGCAGCAGTATGGAGGAGATTATACAACAGTAATGAGAAGTGTAGCTGAGAATTCAGCACTAGGGTGAGAAAAAAACACTTACCAGGAAGCTGCAACACTTCTGTGTGTGTCCTTCTCACATTGCTCCTGCTCCCACCTCCCCTCTCCATGGATTTGTATGGGCAGCATGTGCAGGGTCAGCTGCTGCTGACGATGTTTTCTTCCTGCCCACGATCGCGGCCGCCAGCTCAACTGTGCTCACTGGCGTCCGCCTCCTCCGGGACGTCGGCAAGCTCTGAACTATGTGAGGCAGAGCATGATCTGCCCGTTGGGTGGGTGCGCATGCTCTAGCAGTCTCTTAAAGGGCCAGCGCACCAGTTAAATTGTCCCCAGCCTATCCCTGCATACCCTGGACTATTAAAGGAAGTCTGCCTTGTATCCCAGTGCCTGAGCAATGTTGTACTAGCCTAGTGTTATCCTCCCAAGGTTCTGCATCCTGTGTCAGTTACCATTTGGTATCCTGTACCCTGTGTCCATTACCAGTTGGTATCCTGTGTCCGTTACCAGTTGGTATCCTCCATCCTGTGTCCGTGACTAGTCCTGTGTCCGAGACCAGTCGATATCCTGTGTCCGCTTCCAGTAATCCGGCACCAGCTTGTATCCACCATGTGCCTGTTCCGGCAGAGTAGCCCAGTGAATCCACAACCCCATTGGACGTTACAGCGTCTCTGTATCTCTCTCCCTCTGCTTCCCCCTCCCCTTCCCATAAATTTCTATGGTTAGCATGTCTGTGTGCTCTCTCTTTCTGCTCTGAATTTGTATGGATAAAACAATTACATTTTAATAGTAAGTACATTTTTAAAGTTGATATATATCAAGTATACTATTAGATTAGCATATGTTGCTTGAAAATTTAGTGTCCATTTAAAAGCCAAAACTGGGTTGGTCCTCATGAGGTTAATAATTGAAATAACATGACATATGTTTAGGTAGTAAGTTTGCTATAATTGTTTAATCCAGTGGTTGAAGTCACATGTATCCTGTTGACTATCATAGAGCAGTTACTTTCCTGAATCACTACTTTTATATAGAGCCAGTGTTATCTGGAAATGTAAGCTCACGTGTCTACAGTTTTTACAGGGGGTGTTCAGATTGTTCCTGAAAATGTACACTCTTTGTATCATCAGTTATTTTTATGTTGTGTGTTTGTGGATATGTTGAGATACAGTCACCTCTGTTTTAGTAGGACGATCATGGGCAATATTTGAACATGAAAAACTAGAAGGTTAAGAAACAGGTAAAACAAGCATAAGACGATGTTGATAAGTAGATATTTGTAGTCTACGTTGTATTTCTGCTGTGCTACTATAACAATTTTTTGTATGTTGCAATGATTTTAAATTAGTTGTTTTTTTTGGAAATCCAATGTCTGGTTCCTGATTTATAATGTACAGCTTTACAGAATGTGTTGTATAAATCCATAATAATGTTCTCCTGCAAAACAAAGCCTGACAATCTGGAATTTTATTAGACATGGTCCATATCAGACATTTGCAATCCCTTGACTTTCCACCTGATGTAGAACTAAAGGTTGCAGCATATTTTAGCAATTACAGGATAGACCTAAGTACAGTACTGTGACCTGCAGTTCTACAACAGAAATGGAACGTTTTTTCAGGAACATGTAAGCAAATAGTAACATAGTAAAAGTTAGTCAATCCTGGCACTGTATGCACCTTTATTTATTGAGACACTTCAGAAGATTGGATTGGTGGAGTCCATGAGCTAGGATCACAAGAAAAACCCATACAATTTAAAGGGAATGTATAACCTATTTTTATTTTTTAAAAGCAGATTCAGTAGTCAAGCATATACTTTTTATCTAATCTGTTTTTATTTTCTGATGGTAGATTTTAATTTCATATTTTTTATTTTCTGAACATGATTACGGGGGCAGCCATCTTGCCTGAGCAGCTGTTCTGTTAACATTTAGACATATGCTCTACAGCAGCCACGTAGACCACAGGAACTTGTAGTCTAGAGGTAAAACATTGACTTCTGTGGGAGGGTTTTCTAGGAATGCTCTGCAACCTGTGCAGGGAGAGGATAGGAGGGGAGCTGTGACTTCACTTTTTGTCAATGGTGGATCCTGTGATATCTCTATATAGGTGTTACATTTCATTGTAATCCTGTTTGTGCTGATAATGTGATGACTATTGAAAAGTGATCTGTACGAAATACAAAGTGGTGACATGAAAAAAAAAAATAACCATCAAAACTTCTGAAAAAAATAAGTTTAACATATAAACTTGATTTAAACAATAGGTAACTTCTCTTCATTTCAGCTCGATTCACAGCACAACGTGATCTCGCGATATCACGCTATCACATGACTTCCTCCCGCAGGTCCTTAACCGGAGCGACGGAAGACTGAACAGACATCACCTCCAGCCGCTGCAGATTCGGATAAACGTCCAGGCACGGCTCAGGCAATGTCTGTTCAGTCTTCCGTCGCTCCGGTTAAAGACCTGCGGGAGGAAGTCACGTTACAGCGTGATCTAGCAAGATCACGCTGTTGTGTGAATCAAGCTGGGCCGGAATGAAGAGAAGTGTATGACGCCGATTAGTCAGCGTCATACACTTTTCTATACAATGCCCACTTGGTGAATAGAAAAAAAACGCAGTTGGGCATTTAGAAAAAATTTGCATAAATCTAAAAATGTTCATAACTTGCTCAATAATAAACTTTTTTTGAAAAAAACAGTAGTTATCTACATCAAAGCGCCTATTAGATAAAGTAGGTGATAGGCAAGTTACAAACTGGTGACAGAGACTCTTTAAAGAGGATCTGTCACCAGATTTCACAATACAAGCTGCACACATTATTAAATAGATATCTTAGACCTGATGAAGCTGGTGTACTTACTTTAAAAATCCATGTAGGAATGGCTGTATAATCCTTTCTCAAAGTTTTCCTGCCTGATATTCAAATGAGCATTTTATGGGACGACGAATATGCAGGATATAATCTTAATCTCATCCCACCTAGAGCTGACAAGTTCCTACCAGTGTCCCTCCTTCCCTTAACCGTGGTCAAATACCACACATTTTCAGTAAAGTTGCAGTTTTCCTGGTTCTGCAGTAATAGAAAGCAGCAGTTGGAGTTAGAAGCTGTAATTCCACACTAAGGGTATGTGCACACACACTAATTACGTCCGTAATTGACGGACGTATTTCGGCCGCAAGTCCCGGACCGAACACAGTGCAAGGAGCCGGGCTCCTAGCATCATACTTATGTACGATGCTAGAAGTCCCTGCCTCGCTGCAGGACAACTGTCCCGTACTGTAAACATGATTATACTACGGGACAGTTGTCCTGCAGCAAGGCAGGGACTCCTAGCGTCGTACATAAGTATGATGCTAGGAGCCCGGCTCCTTGCACTGTGTTCGGTCCGGGACTTGCGGCCGAAATACGTCCGTCAATTACGGACGTAATTAGTGTGTGTGCACATACCCTAAAGCTGCTGCTGGAAGACTGGCTCTCACTGCAGAACCAGGGAAACTGCAGCTAGTACTGAGCATGTGCAGGATTTCTGCATGGTGCAGGGACACTGACAGCCCTTGGTGGGTAAAGATTGAGATTACATCATGCATATACTTGGTCCCATGAAATGCCCATTTTAATATATGGCAGGAAAACTTTGAGAAAGGATTATACAGCCATTTTGGCATGGATTTGCAAAGTACATTAGTCTTATCAAGTCTAAGAGATCTATTTGATAATGTGCAGCTTTTATTGTGAAATCTGGTGACGGATCCTCTTTGAATAGTACAACATAGTACAATCTTAAAGTTAAAATATGTCACATAAAACACATGAAAGAAAGAGGTAAGATATGGATTCAAGAAATAAAACTTCTATGCAAGTTAAGATAAATGAATATGTTACGTTTAGGATATATGAAAATAAATGTTAATGTGAAATATTGGAGCTAGTATGCATAAGATGTAAGAGCTTAGGGAAAGTAAATGGTATTGAGATTGAAAGGTTTAGGGAGATTAGCTTGTATTGGCTAGAACAGGATCAGCTTAGTAACAATGAGCAAGAGTATAAAACTGAAATAAATTAATAGAATATTTTTTTTTTTTATTATTATTATAGCCAGCAAGCATAATACACATAAGAAATTGACGATTAACTTCAAGATGGCCAAGGACAAGATCAATTGCAGGTATGCTACAAATTCTGTACACAGTGGTCTAATGGTTTCTCTCTTAGGGTATGTGCACACGTAGTGACCAAAAACGTCTGAAAATACAGAGCTGTTTTCAAGGGAAAACAGCCCCTGATTTTCAGACGTTTTTTTGAGCAACTCGCGTTTTTCGCGGCGTTTTCTACGTCCGTTTTTGGAGCTGTTTTCATTGGAGTCTATGAGAAAAGAGCTCCAAAAACGTCCAAAGAAGTGTCATGCACTTCTTTTGACGAGGCTGTATTTTTACGCGTCGTCGTTTGACAGGTCGTCTGCACAGTACGTCGGCAAACCCATTCAAATGAATGGGCAGATGTTTGCCGACGTATTGTAGCACTATTTTCAGACGTAAAACGAGGCATAATACGCCTCGTTTACGTCTGAAAATAGGTCGTGTGAACCCAGCCTGAAAGATCTTCTCTATTACTTATCTAATGGTACTTCTTGACTTCTTAAAGTTGCATGGTTTTAAATCAGATTTCTACTTAAAGGTGTGGTCCTGTCCTAAGAAATTGAAGGCCAATCCTCAGGATAGTACATCAATGTCTAATCGGTGGGGGTCAGACTCTTGGAAACCCCGCCAACCAGCTGTTTTGAAGGGGGCACAGCACTCGTACGAGCACCATGGTCCCTTCATTCCTTATCTGCTTGTACTGCTTATCACACTTGTAGCAACGGTTCAGTGCTACAAGTATGTCGGCAATTCACAGTATGAGCAGGTAAGGAGGAAGCGGCCCATTCAAAACAGCTGATTGGTGATGGTGCCTGTTGTAGGACCCCCACCGAAAAGATATTGATGGCCTATCATGAAGATAGGCCATCAATTTCTTATGACTGGACAACCCCTTTAAAGGCTATAAATATCTTTGATGACGATTTTATTTTATTTTTTTAAATGTAATGTATGTGTTTTGGCATAATAAACATTTCTCGAACATAGTTATAATATAAAAATTGTTAGAATATAAAAAAAAATATTTCATTTTAGTGCTGCAGCTTCTATGTATCCACTATACATAAAAGCTGCATAACGCTGCTGTAAGCCAAACCAGCCAGTCAGCTGGAATGACCTCAGTTCCTGTGTGCCTCTGACACCCAATCTAAGGCCTCATGCACACGACCGTAGCCATGTGCACGGCCGTGATTTTCGGGTCGGCCGGCAGCGGACTGTCAGCCGCGAGCCGCCCGCAAATCACGGGACATGCACATGGCCGCGGCCATTATTTTCAATGAGCCCGGACCGCAGAACACGGCCGTAATAAGACAGGTCCGTTCTTTCTGCGGTGCGGGCTCCCAGGCCATGCATGGACCGTAAAAACTACGGTCGTGTGCATGGCCCCATAGAAATGAATGGGGCCGCAATTCTCCCGTGGATTTTCGGGGGAATTGCGGCCGCAAAAGCACGTTCGTGTGCATGGGGCCTAATCCTAATACCAATCAAATCGAATTGATCGGTATTAGGGTTAGATTGTGTATATCTCTAACAAAAAAAATATACCATTACCTGCTTATTAGTTTCAGAACATATTGGCTAAGACATTGCAATCATTTCGAATCTACGTATTCTTAATAATGAGGGACAAAAAAATGTAAAACCCTTATTAAGTTATTTGGACACGGATAAGATTCAACATATATTTTACGATTCTGAAAGCAGCCGGATGAATTCTGAAGTGTTCAGGAATTTACTTTCTGCTCAGATTCAACCAAATGCAGCAAGGTTGATTGGACGTCGCTTCACAGGACAGATGGACAATGACCCAAAACATACTGCGAGAGCAACCCAGGAGTTTTTTAAGGCAAAGAAGTGGAATCTGCAATGGCCGAGTCAATCACCAGATCTCAACCCGATCGAGCTGCATTTCACTTGCTTAAGACTAAACTTACGGCAGAAAGACCCACAAACAAGCAACTGAAGACGCTGCAGTAAAGGCCGGCAAAGCATCACAAAGGTGGAAACCCAGCGTGTAGTGATGTCCATGTGTTCAAGACTTCAGGCAGTCATTGCCTGCAAAGGATTCTCTACAAAGTATTAAAAAAAACATTTTATTTATGGAGATGTTAATTTGTCGTTACTTTTGAGCCCCTGAAATGAGGCGGCTGTGTAGAAAAATGGTTGCAATTCCTAAACGTTTCACAGGATATTTTTGTTTAACCCCTTGAATTAAACCTGAAAGTCTTCACTTCAATTGCATCTCAGTTGTTTGATTTCAAATCCAATGTGGTGGCAGCAGAACCCAAATCATGAAGAAGATTGTGTCATTGTCCAAATAATTCTGGACCCAACTATATATGGATTAGTAGACGTTTCCTTATCTTTTGCCTCTAATTCAAGTGGTTCTAAAATGCACAAATATGTTTGATAGCAACAGTCACACTTGCGTTTTTGAGCTTCGGAACTGATGTATGCATGAATAGAGTTCTGGATTAGTCCATTAAAGACACAATAAAATACAATACAATTGTACCTCACCGCTCAAATGATGATTCTATAAGGGAGTTCTTAGGAAACGAAAGCTGTCCTCTTATCCAGACACCACTGTATACACCACGAGGTAGACTGAAGAGATTTTCTCTCACACCACTTTGTTGTGCTGCCTTTGCCTACTTGCCCTTCTAGTTCTCCAAGTTGGAGGCACTGGGATAAGACCAAGGACCTCCCCTTCACGGATACTAGATAAGGCAAAAGCAACCTCACATAGTGTAATACTGTAACCACTTACAAAGAAAATTCAGTTTTATTGTACTTACAAAATATCCATTATAAAACAAGCATGTATAATGAGAAAATGTGGCACGCTTCATTTCTGCCCGACCATAGTTTCGCCCTCTTGGCTTCTTCCGGGGCATGCTCCCTGTCACACTGCAAAACTTCAGTAATGTTTTAAGCAACATGACAGGAGGATATGTGGGATGTGGTGGAAAAACAACTCTGATCCATAGAGGCCCCACCGCAAAATTTACAGGACTTAAAGAAGACCTCCGGTGGAAACACAACTTTCCATGTCTGCTTTCCCCACATGACTGTATACCACACTCTACACTTCTTTTATGTATATTTTACTTACTTTATGAACTGCTGTGTTGTCTGTGCTTTAAAAAAAGCCTCCATCTTGATTCTTAGATTCCTCCAGCTTTCTCTTCCTCTCTGCTTTGCTATCAATTCCATGATGCTTCAGCACAGCATCACATGACCAGCTAAAGACCATACCATCTCTGCATGCTGGGGGACACTGATTATCATTCTCTCTACATTCTCCTAAATAAGCTGAGAAACCATAAGTATACAGACAGGGAGGCTGCACTATATTCTTCTACATTATACCTGTGTGACAGGAACCTGTGTAAGTATTAGTGGTAGCTGATGATAGACGTTTCTGTCCCCCCTGTGTATAACTAGTTTGGTACAGGAACTGCTGAAGCCTGTGATGGGTGACACAAAGATCACCATAGACTCAAGTAGAGAAAGCATGTCACCGGGCCGGATTTACACTGCTGCTAAGCAACCATCCTAGTCCGATATATAGCTACAAGCAGCAAGAAAAATAACAGGTGTGACACATGGAATACCATAATAGTACACATGGGAAAATGTAGTTTTGGCAGGAGCGTGCGTCCCTTTAAAGGATCTTCTGCAAACGTCTTGGTGCCAAATACCACATAACACCTTTAGAGGTGTTGTGGAGTCCATGCCTTGATGGGTCAGAGGTGTTTTCTCAGCATTATTCACGGGGCTTTAATGTTATGGCTGAACGGTGTATGTTACACATTGTTGATTTTACATGAAAACGCATTATTGTCATTACAATAATATTCGAAAATGAAAAGTAAATATTTTTTTACAGTCCTGTACAGGTTGCCCATTACATTTCGTCCCTAGCTTACATGGTTACCTCTAAGTGTCCTGGAAAAAGATAATGATGAATTAATCCTTCCTCTTCTCTCTTGCTCTACAGCCTACACTTACTGGATCTGCCTTGGGAAGATGTGCTTGTTCCTCATATCCTTTCTTATTTACCTTTGAGGCACATCATATGTCTGCAGAGAGTCAGTAAAGCTTTCCAGGCCTTAGTTCAGCTCTATTTGGCCAATTGCCGCAGCTTCGATTCAACCCAGGTAAAGTGCCAAAATGTACTGTGAGCATTGACTTTTAGTTTGTCATATGTCTACATAACACCATGTGCATTATGCTGTCACTCTTTCAAGTGTAAAAGTCCTTTTATAACAAATTGCTAAGACAATCACTGATTGGCAATATTAGCAAGTCATTATGTTCCCAAGACTAAAGGCCCTATTACACCTGCCGATTTTGGCCGGTGCAGCGAGCGCTGATCAACGAGACCGCTCATTGATCGGCGCTCGTTTGCTCCTGACACAAGGAGCTATGTATGGGGATGAGCAGTAGTTACTCCGATCGCTCGTCCCCATACATCATTATGTCGGCAGCACGTCTCCATGTTTACACAGGAAGATGTGCTGTCGACAATGATATTTTACTTTTTTAAAACGATACTTTCAGCAGATGATCAAGCGCTTGCTCGTTCATCTGCTGATCGCTGCCCTGTTTACACAGGCAATCATCAGCAACGAGCATTCTATGAACGATCGTTTGCCCGATAATTGCCCAGTGTAAAACCCCCTTAACGGCAGGCGTATAGTGTTTTTACGTCGGCCGTTCAGGGTAGTTCTTCTGAAGCGCCGCCTTTTCACGTCGGCACTTCAGAAGAAATTTCCCCGCTTCGTGCGGGGATCTCCTGAAGCCCGTGCTGTTGCTAACCGCCTCGGGCTTCAGGGCAACGATCGGAGACCACTAGCAGCGTTCTCCGGTCATATTTAACCCCTCAGATGCGGCGCTCAATAGCAAGCACCGCATCTGAGTGATTTTAGAAGGAGGGGGCTCCCTCTCTCATCCCACTGGCATCCCCGCGTGCATCGCGGGGTGCAGTTGTGTTCTATGGCAGCCTGGGAACCTAACAAAGGCCCCCAGGTCTACCTTTAGTGATTGCCTATTCGGCTATGCCAGAGGCATGGCCTAACAGGTGCCTATCAGTTTTACACTGACCGGCAATAATACACTGCAATACAGAAGTATTGCAGTGTATTATAATAGCGATCAGAAGTCTGCACAGTAAAGTCCCCCAGTGGGACTAAAAATAAAGTAAAAAAAAAGTTAAATAAAGTTTTAAATAAATAAATAAATGTCCCAAGTAAAAAAAATAAACCCCCCCACTTTTTCCCCTATTATGAAAAAAAGTAAAAAGTTAGTCATATTTGGTATCGCCGCATCCGTAACAAACCCAACTATAAAACGATTACATTATTTAACCCGCACGGTGTACGCCGTAAAAAATATAATAAAAAGCCGCCAGAATTGCTGTTTTCTGTTCATCCTGCCTTCAAAAGTATTTGATAAAAAGTGATCAAACCGTCGCATCTACTCCAAAATGGTACCAATAAAAAAAAGCCCCCATACAGCTGCATCGGTCAAAAAAAAAAAAAAGTCATGGCTCTTAAAATATGGCGAAACAAAAGCAAATAATTTTGAAAAAAATGTGTTTATACTGTGTAAAAGTAGGAAAACATAAAAAAAGCCATATAATTGGTATTGCACAATTGTAACGACCCGCTGAATAAAATTATGTTATTTATACCGCACGGTAAATGGCGTAAAATTAAGATGCAAAAAAATTGCAAAATTTGTGTTTTTTTTCCAGTACCCCACTAAAAAAGTTATTAAAAAGTTAATCAATAAATTATATGTACCCCAAAATGGTGCTATTATAAAATACAACTTGTCCCGCGAAAAAAAAAGTCCTTATACAGCTATGTCAACAGAAAAATAAAAAAGTTCAAGATCTTTCAATGCGACGATGGAGACACTTACAAAATTGCTCTGTCATTAAGGTTTAAAATACCTTCGGTATTAAGGGGTTAAGGCCCCATGCACACAACCGCGCGTTTGCGTCTGTATAATATCCGCAATTACAGAGCTGCAATTGCGGATAGTATAGGGCACATGATGTCCTATGGGCCAATGCATACGACTGTGGTTTCCACGGTCCGTGCATTGCCCAGAGCCTGGACCGCAAAAATAGGACATGTCATTTGCGGGCTCATTAAACTCAATGCACTCTTGTGTGTACATATTCCATGATTTACACTGGAAAATTGATTGAGAACATTTATTTGATCTAACGATTGGGCGATTATCGCCCTGTGTAAAAGGCCCTTAAACTGTATAGAAGGGAATTGCATTAGCTATCCCCAAATAAATATATATTGCATGTGGAAGTAATTAGGGTAATAGACCAGGCAGTGGATAAACAAATCTAATTCCTTGCAGCTATCCTCCCTGTGCCAGCTGCCACCAAAGTTTTTTGCATTGTCTTTCAGTATTTAATGGTTTGCAATTGATTTAGGCTCTGTTCAGACTAGCAATTGTCTCTATGGTATTCTGTTCCATAATTTTTGCAGAAAAAAAGTTGAGAACCTTCCCCATTAATGTCCCTATTGATTTCTGTGAGATTTTTCATTGGAAAATGCTATCAAATGGCATCAGTTAGCCTGCGTTCCAACAGGTTTCCATTGTTTTTGACATGCAAAATATTGTAGTCTGCTATGCTTTACCGTGCTAGTAAAAGACAAAAAAAAAAAAACCTGGTGGATATCATCAGAGTTAATGAGATCCTTCAGGATCCATTATGCTATTGTAAAAAAAAACAAAACAAAAAAACAACATCCTTTATAAATGATCGCCTTGATGTAGATGTGCACAGAGCCTTAATGCTTTCATTGAAAGTACAGTATATTACCTTGAAGGAAATTTCCACCTTTTATTATAGTTATTTTTAGGTCCAAAACTTTATGCAGCTTAATTGCTTAATATGTCTTTTATAGCTCCAAAGCCCCTTTATAGACATAGATTTAAAACATAACATCCTGGCTGCCTGTAACCACCACTAGGGGGAGCTTCTGAGCTTGCTGCATACTGTGTTATTATTGAGTTCTATGTATAAACAGTATGCAGTAAGCGCCCTCTAGTGGTGGCTGTAGGCAACCAGGATTTTATAATGACAGAAATATATGTATATGCTGGGGATTTGAAGCGCTGTATCAGAGAATAAAAAGTTCATATCATTATATAACTTTATTTATAAATTAATCAGCACAATATTTTTAATCTATTGAAATTTAAATAAAGTGGCATTCAAGGGTGGATATTCACTGTAAGATAGTTTTATGAAACTCATGAAAAAATAGCATCTTCTCCTTTAAAATGAATCTCATATTTTCTAGAAATACAGACTGGCCAGGATTTTGTGGCATGTGATAAATGTATCTCAAGGTTTCCCCTTGTAGTTAAGGCAGCAGACTTGGAAATAATATCATGAGATAAATTTACTTCCCACTGAAGAATCAATTGTGTGATATGAAGTAATCAATATAAATTCACTTGGATTTATTCTGTTCCCAATCAATAATTATTCAGTAAGGTAAATGGAACAAGTAACGTAGAATAATTCATCATCTTTGTAGTCACAAGTTATCAGTGAAGATGTTTGAAGAGACTGACACTTCTCTGAGATCAGACTTGAAGCATTGACCTATTATGTAGTGAGCAGTAGGTGGCATGGCTGGTTGACAAATGACGTTGCCTAGCTGACAAAGCCAGTTAGATAATAGAGACATCCAATGTCAAACAAGGCATCATAGATTCTGAAAATATCCATGGGACAAATCAATAATTGCTGTTCAGTGCAAGATATTTTCTTCTATGTTTAATGATAAATGGCCACTAAATACGTACTGAATGTTTCTATTTGCGGTATGGTGGATCTCTGGTGAACATACATGTGTTTATGGGTATTACTGGCTGGTGTAGCATGGCAGCTTCCATAAATACCCACTATGATTTAAATGTCTAATGCTGGTACCGATGCAGCATAAATGTTTCATTAGCTACACTAACTCAACTCTATTTAAAATGTACATTTCACATTTTTTTTTTTTTTTTTGCAGACTTAGGACCAATTTGCCACCCTACAAAATCTGGGTCCATTAAAAATAGAGATACTCTGCCTGATTCCCACAGAGCATGACCACTTCTGTACCTGCACTGACTGATGTCATGACCTGTCCTAATCTCTGTATAAAGTAGTGCTCCTTCTGCTGGATATCACAGGATCAAGCAGAGAGAGTATTTCTTTATATAAGTACCAGGGCTGATAATGACACTTCTGTGTGGGTGTTACTGCACAATACAATGAAAGTGAGGGATCAGCAGCGCTCCTCCGAGATCATCCATGCAGAGAAGTGATGTTTTTTATTGGCTGCCACCCACTGCAGTCCCTTGGTAGTAGAATCCTTCTTACCGTGGACGAAACATATAGAGGAATGATGAGCAGAAAAGTAGCAGTGTCGTATCGGGTATCGGTACTGGTCCGGCCCAGAAAGCGTTGTCGTTCCAATAAAAGAGCACCTTGAACAATAAAACCAGAGAATTTGTTCTTTATCTTCCGAGCCTGGCGCCGATACCCAATACGACATTGCTACTTTTCTGCTCATCATTCCTCTAACTGACTTAAAGGGGATCGGTCTCCTCTCCTGACATGTCTGTTTTAGTAAATGCTTGCATTCCCATAAAATAACAATTCTGGAACATATTTTCTTTGAACTTTGTGTTGTTCCTCCTAGAAATTTATGAATAAAGTGACAACTGGGTGTTACCATTCCCCTTGTCAAAGAGGCGTGTCCCTACAGTCACTCTGTCAGCACTGATTGGACATTGTCAGTCTGTTTAAGGACACCCCCCCCTCCAAATGTTAACACCCGATTGTCAATTTACTCATACATTTCTAAGAGGAATAACAGGGGAACGGCGCAATATAGAGTTTGAAAAAAAGATGCTCCAGAATTGTTATTTCATGGGGAATACAATTATTTAGTAAAACAGACATGTCAGGAGAGGTGACCGGTCTTCTTTAAGTAAGAAGTTCCAAGAAGCCCCAAGAATGTTAAAATTCCAACTCTCCAGTTAAAATTTGGAGGGTTCAAAAAATCATTTTTTTTTTTTTTGCTGGAGTTTCATTTGGCACCAACACTTTGTTGAAGCATGAAGATTCTCGAAAATCATAGTTAAAAAAAGGCCAACCTTTAACCCCTTAACGACCAAGGACGAAAATGAACGTCATGGTCGGCTGCTAGTTCCCGCACCATGACGTTCATTTTCGTCCGCATTTCAAACTATCACTCTGTGTAAACACAGAGTGACAGACCCGCGCTGACAGCTGTCCTAGACAGCTGAGACATCAGTCTCGCCGGACAGCGGACCATCGCCGCTGCTTTCGGCAGTTAACCCCTTAAGTGCGGCGACAGATTGCCGTCGCCGCATTTAAGTGGCTTGAAGCACATCAGCAGCCCCCACGAAGTGATCGTGGGGGCTACCGATGCTTGTCACGGCAATCGGAGGTCAGATAATGACCTCCGGGTTGCCATGTACGGAAGCCTCGGAGGAACAGCCTCCGGCCGTTCCTCCTCTGCTTCCTGTCAGTGTGACAGTCACCTCACAATGACAGTTAGAGTACATTACACTACGTGTGTAGTGTAATGTACTCCAGCAGCGATCAAAGCTGCAAGACTAAGTGTCCCCTAGTGGGACAAGTTAAAAAAGTAATAAGTAATAAAAATGTTTTAAAAAAAGTGTAAAAATAAAAGTTAGAAGTTCTATAAACACTAAATGCTTTTTTTCCTATAATAAGACTTTTATTATAGAAAAAAAATGAACACGTTAAAAAAGTACACATATTTGGTATCACCGCGTTCGTAACGACCCAAACTATAAAACTATAATGTTATTTTTCCCGCACGATGAACACCCCAAAAAAAATCAATAAAAAACTACGACAGAATCGCAATTTTTTTGGTCACCACCGCTCCCTAAATAAAGAATAAAAAGTGATCAAAAAGTCGCATGTACCCGAAAATAGTACCAATAAAAACTTCTATCTGTCCCGCAAAAAACAAGCCCTTACACAGCTTTTTTGACTAAAAAATAAAAAAATTATGTCTCTCAGAATATGGTGACAAAGAATTTTATATTTTTTAATAAATAAGTCATTTTATTGTGCAAACGCTAAAAAAAAGGACAAAACCTATATACATATGGTATCGCCGTAATCGTACTAACACGCAGAATAAAGTAAAAATGTAATTTATAGCGTACGGTGAGCGCCGGTGTCAGAATTCCTGTTTTTTGCTCAGGATTGCAAAAAAATGGAATAAAAAGTGATCAAAAAAAATCGCATTTACCCCAAAATGGTACCAATGAAAACGACAGATTGTCCCGCAACAAATTAGCCCTCACAGGGCTCCGGTGGTGAAAAAAATAAAGAAGTTCTGGCTTTCAGAATATGGCGATGCAAAATGTGCAGTGTCCAAAAGCGGATAAGATCGGGCGCCATTTATCAGTGCAACACCGGCCACATATCTATGAAATATTATTTATTTACCCCATTATTATACCCTCTTATTATGCCCTGATGTACCCCGCACAGATTACATATGCCCCCACATTATAAACTGAAATACCAGCGAAACCCAAAACAGAAAAACTACCAAGCAAAATCTGCGCTCCAAAAGCAAAATGGCGTCCCTCCCTTCTGAGCCCTGCAGCGTGCCCAAGCAGCAGTTTGCGCCCACATATATGGCGTCGCCATACCTGAGAGAACCCGCTTAACGTTTTATGAGGTCTTTGTCTTCTGTGGCACAAACTGGGCACGACATATTATGCACTAAAATGGCGTATCAGTGGAAAATTGCAATTTTCACTTTGAACCATCCGCTGTGCATTAACCCCTTTGCGCACTATGACTTAATAGCACGTCATGGTGCAGGGTTTGATGTATGGAGTCGGCTCACGTGCTGAGCCCGCTCCATACGCTGCGGGTGTCGGCTGTGTATTACAGCTGACACCCGGGACTAACGGACAGGTACAGCGATCGCTCTGTTACAGAAGCCTGTAAAAATAACAATATACTGCAATACATTAGTATTGCAGTGTATTCTACCAGTGATCAAATGATCGCTGGATCAAGTCCCCTAAGGGGACTAATAAAATGTGTAGAAGAATTATAGTTATTAGTAGTGAGAATTATTTTTTTTAAAGTTAAAAAAACAAAACACCTTTTCGCATTTTTCTTCTAAAGTAATGTAAAAAAAATGAACAAAATTGGTATCGCTACGTCCGTAAAAGTCCGAACTGTTACAATATACCAATATTTAATTCGCCCAGGGAACACCTTAAAAAAAAATTTAATAATTGAAACCGCCAAAATCGCTATTTATTTATTTTTGTCACCTTCGCTCTAAAAAAAAATGTAATACAACTTTTGAATCACTTTTTATGTACCAAAAAATGGCACCAATAAAAACTGCAGCTCCTCCCGCAACAAATAAGCCCTCACACCACTCTATTTATGGAAAAATAAAAAAGTTATGGCTCTTGGAAGGCGGGGAGTGAAAATCTAAAATAAGAAAGCAAAAAATGGATCAGTCCTGAAAGGGTTAATTCATTTCTAATGAAAAACCTTTTGACCCCATGTGGGGTATTTCCGTACTCGGAAGAAATTGCTTTATAAAAAATGGTTGTTTTTTTCTCCTTCATCTCTTGTGAAAATGAGAAAATTCAACATTTTAGTGGAAAAAATGTTGATATTAATTTTCGCGCCCTAATTCCAATAAACTCTGCAAAAGACCCGTGGGGTGTAAATGCTCACTATACCCCTAGAAAAATTCCTTGAAGGTTTTTCCAAAATGGGGTAACTTGGGGGGTTTCCACTGTTTTGGTCCCTCCAGTGCATTGCAAATGCGACATGGCACCGAAAACCATTCCAGCAAAATCATAAATCCAAATGGCGCTCGTTCCCTTCTGAGCCCTGTTGTGGGTCCAAACAGCAGTTTATTACCACATATGGGGTATTGTCGTAATCGGGAGACATTGCTTTACAAATGTTGGGGTGCATTTTCTTCGTTATTCCTTGTAAATAATAAAAATTCCTATGTTGTTTCAGAAAAAAAGTACATTTTAATTTTTACAGACTAATTCCAATATATTTAGCGAAAAACCTGTGTGGTCAAAATGCTAACTATACCCCTAGATAAATACCTTAAGGGGTCTAGTTTTCTAAATGGGGTCGTTTATGGGGAGTTTCTATCGTTCTGGCAGCTCAAAGCCTCTCCAAATATACAGTGGGGTCTAAACATTTTCAAGCAAAATATGAGTCCTGAAAGCCTCCGGGTGCTCCCTTCCTTTTGGGTCCTGCCGTGTGTCCAGGCAGCGCATTAGGGCCACAATGTGGGTATTTCTGAAAACAGGAGAAACAGGGTGATAGATTTTGTGGTGTGTTTCTTCATTCTCATGGTCGCTTTACAAAGAAATTGGTCTTCAAACTGATACTTTTATGAAAAAAAGTGAAATTATTTTTTTTTTCACCTGCTATGTATTAAATTTAGCAAAAAACTGTGGGGTCAAAATACTTACTATACCCCTAGGTAAATACCTTAAGGGGTCTAGTTTTCTAAATGGGGTCATTTGTGGGGGTTTCCATCACTCTGAGACCTATGAGCCTCTGAAAACCTGGCTTGGTGCAGGAAAACAAAATGTACTTCAAAATTTATAAAATTATTATTCAATTTGTAAGTCCTCTAAATTGCTGAAAATTTATTTTATTTTTTCAAAAGTGCTGCCAAAATAGAGTAAAGAGATAGAAATATATATTTAATTAAAAAAATTGTACTGTATGTATGTACATATGTGACATATTGCAGTTAAAAATAGGGGAAAATTGTAATTTTTACAAAATTTCTTCAATTTTTCTATTTTTTAATTAATTTCCGCAAATCGTATCAGTCTAGTTTTACCACTAAAATAAAGTACAACATGTGACGAAAAAACAATGTCAGAATTACTTGGATATTCAAAACTTTCACAGAGTTATTCTCTGATAAAGTCAGACATACCAGATTTGACAAATCTGGCTTGGTCATTAAGGTACAAACATGCCCGGTCATTAAGGGGTTAATAACGACTGACGTGTCACCAACAGAAATTATATTCGGTACCACAGATCACATTCATACAAGGCAGTATTGTAATAATTACATTTTAGCATGGTGATTTGCATTTATGTATATTTGTCAGACTTTATTTACTTTTTCTCTGACAGCTTGGCTCACAGTTACCCAAAAGTGCTTTTTCCAGCATGCTCAGACACAATTCAGTATTACAGAGACTGGATCTACGAAGTTGTTCTGACTGGTTAACAGATAAGGAGCTACTTCCAGTCATTGGGCAGAACCATCATCTCCTTCTTATCAATCTAAACAGCTGTGTCCAGCTGAGCCGTCAGTCCCTGGTGGCCATCTCACTCAGCTGTCCCCATTTACGGAATATCTGCCTGGGACACTGTGAATGGCTGGACTGTCTTTCCCTCCGCAGCCTGGCAGATCACTGTAAACATTTGGAGGCTGTTGACCTGACAGCTTGTCGTCAGCTGAAGGATGACGCAATATGTTACTTGGCGCAGAAAAGCAAGCAACTCAAATCTCTCTCGCTAGCAGTTAATGCAAACATTAGTGATGTGGCTGTGGAAGAGACTGCTAAAAATTGCCGGGACTTAGAGCATCTTGACTTAACCGGCTGTCTGCGTGTCAAGAATGAATCCATTAGGTAAACCTGCATTTCAATTACTGTTATTAAACCTTCACTCACACCTAGTAACCAAAAGCTGTATTAGGCCTTATTCACACATTGCAGATTTGGTCAATATTTTAAAGACAAAATCAGGAGTGGTTGTGTGTTTAGGATCCAGTCGTGGTTTTGGCTTTAAAATACTGTTGCAAAATACTGACTAAATCTGCAATGTGTGAAAAAGGCCTTCGATTGATCAGTTGCATACAAGGCTGCACTTTTTCCCATATAGCCCATATGAACTACTACTACTACTGTTTCATGGTCCAGTTTTTAGTCACAGGCCAATTAACATCACAAATAAGTCTTTCATTTAATGGGAATTATATAAAGGGAATTGAAGCACAGGAAGAAACCCATGCAAATATGCATTAGATCTGTTGTAGTACATTAATAAGTCATATGAAGGTAACCGCAGTTTGAGCCCTTAGACTTCTATCTCTACTCATATAAAGTGCCCTATTACAACTCAGAACTTGGATAGAGCTGTGATATGGCCATGTACATAAGACCTTAAAGAGGTATTCTGAGGATCAACAATTATCACCTATCCATTAGATCAGGGGTCTCAAGCACGCGGCCCGCTGGCCGCATGCGGCCCCTGGGGCTGTCATCTGCAGCCCACGGGACACAGAGCTGCTAGTACAGTCTCTGCTCCGGGACTTTGGAATTCCCTGACATCGCTGTCCACATATGAACAGCGATGTCTGGGGCTTCCCCAGAGCCGGAATCCCGTGCAGAGCGCTAGTATAGGCTCTGCTCCGGGACTCTGTGGAATTCCCCGACATCGCTGTCCATATATGGACAGTGTGTCAGGCTCTTCCCCAGAGCGGAGTCCCAGGCAGAGCGCTAGTATAGGCTCTGCTCTGGGACAGCCTCTGACATCGCTGTCCATACATCGACAATGATGTCAGGGGCTTCCCCAGAGCAGGAGTCCCAGTGATGTCAGGGGCCCAGCTGGAGTCCCAGGAAGAGCCTACTAGCGCTCTGCCCGGGACTCCAGCTCTGGTATTGCCCGACATCTCTGTCCATATATGGACAGTGATGGCAGGAGCTGAGCTGGAATCCCAGGCAGAGTGCTAGAAGTGGCTCTGCTCCGGGACCCCAGCTCTGGGCAAGCCCCTGACATCACTGTGGCAGCATCTGCGGAGGGCACTGTGGCAGCATCTACGGAGGGCACTGTTGCAGCATCTACAGAGGGCACTGTGGCAGCATCTAGAGGGCACTGTGGCAGCATCTACAGTGGGCACTGTGGCAGCATCTACAGTGGGCACTGTGGCATTATCTAGGGGTGTGTTGCATTATCTAGAGGGCACTGTGGCTCAGATATTTCAGTCACTTCCATAGATATTGAATGGAGCGGCAGACGCACGCTCGACGGCCGCTCCATTCAATGTCCTCCTCACTGTGGGGGGTTGTAATGAAGAGGATCTCGGGTTTCAGGAGACCTGTTCTCATGACCGGTGGGGAGCCCAGTGATCAGACCGTTATCACCTACCTTCTAGATAGGTGATAATTGTCGATTTTGGGACAACCCTGTTATCCTTTACAGGATTACATTAAACTGGGTTACATTAGAGAATAAAGAGCAGCTTATAACTGAAAATCTGCTGTATAATTCATTTTAGTAACAGCTGTATGATATATGGAATAGCTTGAACAAAGAAGCCAAAAGCTGCCTGTTGAAAAGCATTTAATTGTCTTGTAACAATTTTGAAGTGGTTTTCTTCTTGCAGTATTGCAATGTATGATTCCTACCCAGTGACAATGAGCTGTGAGCTGGAGGCAAATTCTTTGTTCTGTGTTTACTTATTTAATGGATTTCAAAATCTGCATTGTAAGCAATCACAAGGAGTGTGGGTTTTAAATCTGGCGTTCCTCTCCAGGAGAATATCTATTAATATTTTATAAGTTTACAGTGATAATTTATTTAGGACTTTTGGAAAAGGTAATAAGATGTTGAGTTTTGATCACTTGGGAATCACAATTTACTTATATTTTCAAATGATAGCGGTTATAATAAAAACAAGGCAACAAAACCTTCACATTGTGTGCCATAAAGACGGAGCTTCCTAATACTAAACGTATTCTACAAAACTAATATTGCTATAGATGGCAGAGTTTGGTGTATTATAAAGGAGTTGAGGAAGAATGAAACTCCTCCAAAAATGCAGCGGTGGAACATCGTTCATCACAGAAACTACTTGTAGGCAACATATGACAATAAATTACAGAAATCAGAGGTAGCCGCAGAATATATTGTACACAGGTCGACAATTTACAAAGTATTGCACAAAACGGACCATTATGGGGCATTTACCACGAAAGCGTTTGACTGAAAAAACCTCTGAACAGCATCGCCAGATGTGACCAATGGACAAGAGTGGCGCTGTTTCTGGAAAAAAAAAAAAAAAAAAGTCGACTCTTTTATTTAATCTCATACCCACCTACAAAGATTAAATCTGCCCACAGATGTAAAGATTATGTTAATGTAAATTATTGTACGGTTGTTACCAATAATCAGTTCTCGCCAATGAAAATCAGTCTGAACACTTTTCATGGCTTAAAATAGTTTCCCTGCCATTAGTGACCTGCTACAATCAGCTATTATCTGAGAGAAATGCAAAGATATACAACAATTTTATTGGGAACAAACACTCATATCCTGGGAAATATGTTTTTTTGTGCATGCCCCTCTTCCATTCAAACGCTCTGATCACACAGGCCATACAAACTTAGTAAGCCATTGGCAGCACGATGGCTCAGTATTATCATTGTTGGTCTTGCAGCGTTGAAGTCCTGTCTTCAAAACAGACCAAAAACAACATCTTCATGGACTTTGTATGTTCTCCCCATGTTTGCATGGGTTTCCTCTCACACTCCAAAAACATACTGAGATGTTCATTTGAAATTTAGGTTTTCAGCCCCAACGGGGACAGAGACCAATGTGAGTGATGACAATCCCTGTACAGCACGGTGGAGTATGTTAGTGCTATATAAATTAACTTTTATAAGTACGAGTGTGCGGTGGAAGTTGCACTCATTTAAAAAAAAACTTCACTTTATACAGTTGATATTTACAGTAGCAACTATCAGTTTCTCCAGAAATAATGAAAAAATGAGTGCAATACTTTACAAGTAAATTCTGCTAAAAATCTGAGGTTGACTTTTCTGTCAGTCGCACGTTCAGCCTAATGGTACCTGCTGAAAAAAATAATAGTGATAAACTGCCAAGTAAACCCAACATATCATCTAGTTATCCAATATTCACACTTCCTGCTTAAAAGAGAACTAAACTTTAAAAAAAAACTTGAAATGTCATAGTTACATGTTCGAAGCTTCAAAACGGTGGGGGTCCAATCGCTGAAACAAAGTGGCAGAAGAGCTCGGGTGAGCGCTGTGCTGCTTAGTTTCTGGTCGACTTTCCTCGGAAAGCAGAGTAAACGGGGTACGGACCCATAGACTTTCTATTGAGCCAGTACACCGCTCGCTCAACTTTCCGAGAGAAGCCCATCAGTAACGAAGTAGCATAGCACTTACCCGAGCACTTTTACCGCTTTGTTTAAGCGAATGGTGGGAGTCTCAGTAATCAGACCTCCACTGATCAAAACTTCTGACATGTCACTCTGACTTTTCCAACTTTTTTAAATAGTGTAGTCGACTACGCTATTGATTCCATCAAAACGACGGAACCCTTGCACAACGGAGACAAACGGAAACCATTGGCACTGGATCCATCATCATTGAAATCAATGGTGATGAAAACAGAAATCTATGGTTTCCGTTTGTGTCCGTCAAGCTCAGACGGAACGGAGCCCTAGCGCAGATATGAACAAAGCCTTAGACAGAAAAGCTGAGGGCACATATTTATAATGGGATTAAGGTCAGCAGGGCATTTAAGGGCTGTCTTCTTTATAACCCATTCTAGTATTGCGCTGCACTTTCATCTTCTCAAAAGACAAACTTAAAATGTTTTTCAAGTAGTGTGCACAAATCTAGCTCATATTAGCGACCATTTACTCAACTGGTATCTGGGTACAGACTTCATGTACTACTAACGCTTTACTGTTACCTACTGCAGGTAAACTCCAAGATGATAAACATTTTTTTTTACTCCAACGGTGTACTTAATATGACGGTCTTTCTATAAATACTTGGGCTAATGTGTACATGCTGGAGATTGTGAAATTAGATTGTGAGCTCCTTTGAGGACAAAGACTGATCTGAGTAAATGCATTTTACCAGAACTATTTAAGGGTTTGTGATAGATTTGTTTGCCGAAATTTCTGTGATTGAAACTCCGTTCCAAATATCTGAATGGGGTTTTTCCGTAAGTGAATATATGCTTAATGTCAAGTTTGTCACTGGGTTTATATAAAAAGTTTTCATTATTTTTACAGGACTCTTGCGGAATACTGTGCCAAGCTGAAATCCCTCAAAGTAAAGCATTGCCATAATGTGACAGAATCTAGTCTAGGAATCTTGAGGAAGAGAGAAGTTACTCTGGACGTGGAGCCCCCCTTGCAAAGAGCATTGGTTCTTTTGCAGGACGTTGTTGGATTTGCACCATTTATTAATCTTCAAATATAGCAATATTTCCAGAGTAGGGCCATCCATTAGCTTATTTACTACCACTGCCCAAAACACCAAAACCCAGCAGACCTGACCCGTACCACTGCCACATAGTCTGCAGCCAGACTTTACAGCAGCAGTAAACATTTTAAAAGGTGCTGTGAGGACGGAGCACATTACTTTGTGGCTGGAGGCAGCTGAGATTTACTGCCATAATTCAACAGGAGGTTGATAGTGATTATTAGCCCATCAAGATCTTTGATTTGTTGACCTTTTACAAAGCAAGAAACAGCAGACTGCCCCGCCGGTGACACCACGGATGGTTTTATTTATTACTGCAGCGCCAGATCAGACATATTTACACAGTATCATTCACTCCAGCTAACTTCATGCAGCGAGTGAAGCGTGGCTCTGCTGCAGAGTAGACGATCAGGATAGATTCTGAATATGGATAGACAGTTTGGTGGAAATATTTTGTGTTTAATGACTACGTTAAACATGAGTTAATAAAATGAAAGGATTATCTGAAGCCTGAGTGTGGGTTGTTTGCATTTTAACTAATTACAAAAATAATATGACACACACACACACACACACACACACACACACACACACACACACACACACACACACACACAATACCCGGTGGGGATACTTCTTCCCATAGATCAATGGTGCCCAGTCGTTGCATAAGCTGGGAGAACACCAATATAGGGTCAGATAAAAGAATAATTCAGGTATGGGGCTAGAGGTTCTACCTCAGTTTCTAAGAGACTTTACGTCTTACTTTACAGAGGTACACTAGCTGGATACTGCAAGGGAGATTTTTAGTGCATACATTAGGAGAAAAAAAAATGTATGTACCTTTTTCTATGTTGTTAGACTTTCTTCACACTAGAGACATGACTTATTTATAACAGAGCCATGATAAATATGCTGGAGTTCATGGACTTCAAAGGGGTCCGTCAGGGCTCCGGTATTTTTGATGGCAAGAATACAGCTGCAGGCTGTGCTATTCCTGCCGTCAAGAATACGGAAAGCCTGATTGAAACCCCTAAGGTTCTGTTAACACATGCGTCATGGTTATAGTTGATAACAGAAGCCACAATGCAGTGCCAGATCCGTCGCACTATGGATACCAGCACCGCCCGATGGACTACATTGACTTACAATGGAGTCTGTCGAGGTGTCCGTGACTTTGAGCAGTGATATTATTCCATATTAAATTTGATGGAATCTGTGTTTGGAGTCTCCATAGCAAATGTGAACATGGCCTAAGCCACACAACGAATTAGATAAATAGGTGCAAAGCTAAAGTGCGGTCACACAAACAAAGGCAACTGGTATAAATAATAGAAAGAATTGCAAGCTAAAAAAAAAATCAAAAATTCTTGAAAAAAAACAAACAAATAAAAACACAAATGAATAGAATCTAATCTACAATTTATTAAACACAGTTGTATAAATAAAAACACAATATACAAACAAACAAGCAGTGGCACAAAAATAAAGTCTGCAATGAAAAAGGCATTGTTTAATATCACTGATCAGAATGTGCTGCAGAATCCTTTACAAGTATTTTAATATTAGGGTATTGGAGATCATACATATGACTACAACCACCAGAATCCCTTTCATCACCGTTAATTTTATGTCATGATGATTAGTAAATAGATGTACAAGGTATGTGTGTAAGCTGCAGATCCTTTCCCTCTCCATTCACTTGATTTACAGCACCGCCGTGCTAGAGAGGTCATTTAGTTTACTTAATTTCTCTATCTAACACAAACAATTGAATGACTGTACATAAAGCCTGCATTGTTGATTTTGTAAGGTGAATAAGAACCATTGATTTCTAATAAACCCATGGAGATATGAGGCATATATAAGAAATAACAAAAACTAAATGTAGAGGACAGTCAATGTAGAACAAAGTAAAGCTTTGTTCACACTGTGTTTGAGCCTTACGTTAGGTGTATACGCATATGTCAAATGTATCCAGAGGACTTTATTTACCGGGTGGAGGTGAAAAGTGTCCTTTTGCCGTTTAAAAAAAAGCATAGTCGACTACGTAAAAAAAAAACAAAAAAATAAATAAAATACAGCGCGGTATACGTTTTTTAACATATATGCCACTCTATGCCTATGAAGTGGTATACGTCAGGGCAATACTTCCGTCGTATATGTCTGATGAAAGGCTCTGACGTGATATGAATAGAGCCTTACCAACAAAGTGCAAAAAAGCACATGACTTAACTTCTTGGAACAGCACTGCTCTTGTCCATAGGTATGTCTGGTATTGCAGGTCAGCCTCATTCACTTGAATGACACCACTTATGGACAAGGGAGGTGCTGTTGCAAGAAGGAAGCAGCCATGTTTTTTGATCTTATACAACTTCAAAACGGTCTAACAGAAAAAATTTGCTTTGTAGCCCCGTAGCAACCAATCACAGTGAAGCTTCCACATTTTAAACTGCTCTGAGAAAATGAAAGCTGAGCTCCGATTGGTTGCTATGGCCTACTACTACTGCATAATATTGGTTACCGCTTTTAAAAAAAGCCAATAGTCCGAAGTAAAGAAATCATCAGTTTGGCAATACATGTAGGTTGCTAACTAGAAAATTATGAGCCTGAACAGCCATACTGTTCTTTCTGTATAAGGGACCTAGAGTAATGTAATGGTCATCTTCTGATTTCTTTAGTAGTCCTTCTTATAACCTCTACCAAATCAGTCACACTTATAGTGTGTGGGCCAGCTTAATACACTTAGCTTAATAATCTTCTAGCTATCTATAAAGTAAACCTATAGAAGTTTGGTCAAATCGAATTCCTTTAGTTCAGCACCCAAAAGTCCAAAATTCTGTTGCTCTGCAAAATGAAGGTTTGAATGCAGATGTAAAAGTGTTGGAAGATTCAGCAACAGACCAGATAGAAATGGCCTACAGGAGTTCTGCCTTGGAAGATGCCTTTTAATGTATTGCTGTCAGACAATTTGCTAAAATAACAACGGTAAATTGCTAACTTTATTTCTGCATATTATCCCACTTTAATGAAGTCTTGCAGCAACAAGCTCCTGAACCCTGGAAGTTTGGCTAAATAAAGTTATTCTTCTATAGATTTGCACAAACCATTCGCAAAGAATAAAGACTATGTGCACCAGCTGTTACTGCCTCTGGTTCATCCCATTTTTTGGGCAGAGGAAGTTACCAATCAGCCAGGGAACTCTGCCATCAAGAAGATCATTGCCTTCCATAGAGCACGGATGTTTGAAATCGTAAGTACCAGCTCGAGCTTATTAGCACAGCCTTTTGTTTTTACTCAATACGCTTTGATGCAAAATTGCATGAAGGCGCCCAAAAAGTGTGAAAATTGTCCGGTAGTGAAAGGATTAAATTGGCAAACGTTAGACATCTCTAATACCAGGCTCATATACACGTATAAAATGCCAATGGTTGCTCAGTGCACAGTGTATCAGGGAGGTATCAAATGTCCGTCATGACAACCCAGTGCAGAGAAATATAGGAAATGGACAACTACTGTTTTAATAAACAAAAATACATATTCTGCTTTAAGAAATAATTATGTAATCTAAGCACACAAAAAAATACTCATGATCAGTAACATGTGATGAAAATACTCACTGGTACATGGAAAATGGTTTAATAGTTACAATTGCATTTAGTGTTATGGAGGGGACAGGAAAAAAACAAAAACCTGTTTTCCTTGGGTGCAACACATGTCATGTCAGTGGGCTAGTGGCCTGTCAGCAACTCTCTCCTGTCGACACGCATGCAGGCATAATGTGCAGCTAAGCTTGCCACTCACCATGTGTGCAAGAGATTTAAGGCCCGTGCGTTCACAGAATGAACAAGCAAACACTCGTATATCGTTGTCGGCAGTACATCTCCCTGTGTAAACGGAGATATGCTGCCGACATGATAGAAATGTAGAGGGACGAGTGATCGTAGTAATGAGCGCTCGTCCCCATACAAGCTCCTCATGAAAGGAGCAAACGAGTGCCGATCAACGAGCCGTCTAACATACCTAATGTTTCAATTCCTCACCATTTTCAAGATCTCGGTTTGCGGCCAGTGAATGAGAACATTCTTGTTTACGATCACAGGCTGCAAACCTATACAGACCTAGTCCTGCTGTCAGCTGATAAGTGGATATAATTGTATCTAGTCTAGTCAATGCTCTCTGGGCTAAATGCATCATCTACACAAATCTCTGATGGTTTGATATAATGTATCAGTCTGGATTCCAGGCTATTTTTTTTTTCACATTGCCTAGTCTCAGCTGAAAGCAGGACTAGGTCTTTAGGGGTTAACAGTCTCTGGGAATGTTTTCATCCATTGACAGCAAAAAAAATCTTGAAAATAATGAGGAATCTTAAAATAAAGGGGGGAATTTATTAAGACTGGCCCTCATACGCCAGTCTTAACATGAAGAGTGCTGGAGTAAAATGTGCCTAAGTTATAAAGAGGCGCACACCTCTTAACAAATTAGGTGCATCTTTGGCTGTCCGTGAGCCCCAGAGTGAAATCTACACTAGCTAGGAGCTGGTGTAACTTTTCGCCGTAATTTATGCCAGTTTCTGGCGTAAACTATAGTTAATGTCAGGCCAGGTGTGGCCCAGCCTCTACAGTTATCTCCATCAATTTTTTTAGAAAAGTGCCGTGAGCAAAATGCGACTTTTGTGCAGTTTGAGACTTTTTTTTGCACCAGAAAACTAGCACAGCAATTACAGGAGTTGTCCTCAAAATGTAGTAGAAAGTTGTTTTCATTATCGAAGGTTAAGGGTTTCTCCCCCCACAGCTTCCAGAAATTACATCACTTTCTAAAAATCTCCTGTGGCTATGCCATATATGTCTGAGATGGTAATACCTGTGAAAAAAAAACCCTTTCAAACGAATTTTTGCGGATTTACTACTCTACTAAATTTTTACTAGATGTAATCCCAAAAATTTAAAACATAAATAAAAGCATTAAAAGAATTGTGAAAAGTTTCGTGAACAACCCTTTCATTACAGGATCTAATCCACAAAGAAAACAAAACAAAAACAACAGCATAAAAAAAAACTTGATACGATAAACTACAAATAAGTAACTAAAAAAGTATAAAAAATAAAAAAAATGCGGTCTAGCCAATTGTCACTACTATATACAGGACTACTGTATCTGGGCACTGACGTGTAAAAACTGTTCCAAGTGTCAGAATGGTCTGTAGCAGCCAATCAGATCACTACTATAACTTTTAAACCTAGACATGGAAATTAAAGCTGGAATCTGATTGGTTAGTGTAGGCAACACTGACACTTTGTTAGCACAGTTTTTCTGCATGAGGCTTTATATGTAGTGAAGCACTCTGTGTAGCTATAGTAGTTCTGGCTAGTTCATACACGTTTTTCATATAAATGGATTAAGAGGGCTCTGTTTTTGTTTCCAGCACAGGACAATGTTGGCAGGCTTAGGCTGGCAGAGTAACGGAGTTGCTGTGTTACCAGGATTTTCCAATGTTATACACCTACTGGGATTCATGGCGTTGTGTATTTGAGACCAGTTGAGAACAGCTTTACAAAGAGGAAGTTTCTGTGGGCCGACATGGAGCTGTAGGTAATGCATCATTAACAGTTTCAGATCCTGTGGACAGTAATGGATTAACCAAACTGTCCTGAGATGCCATCATAAGAGCTTTACATGTAGCGGCTAGGACTCTCCCACCTGACATCATATATTGCTTATTTATTGCGAGGGAAATGATCACCCCCATGGGTGAATAAACCAGTGATGAAACCTGAATGTTCTCTTCTCTGTTAGAGTGTATTGGTATCTACCTATGGTGGTAAACAGAAGCTGGGAAGGCCCCGATGCTTTCACGCCTCAGTGAAACTTGTACTTTCTTGCAGGCTTGAGATTTATGTAGGTCTTTTTCATCTCCTCGCTCTCAGGTTTCTTGATATCTTTGTATCGCTCCCCCTTTGTGCTGACCACTTGATTGTCAATGTATCGAATCAGTTTCTTAGGGGCCTAAAAAAAAAATGGATAAACTGAAATTTTGTAGGCACCAATGCCACTTACAAAGTACAGGTATTGTTTTATTTTATGGAAAAATCCTCATTCAATGAACTATAAATATATTATCCTGACCTCGTATGACGGGTTTTCTTCAATAGATTATGCAGTTGTAGTTTTCTGCCTTTACTTTCTATTCTAATCCAGAATATTTGATAATACAGCATATATTATTAATTCTGGATTACAAAAGGAAAACAAAGTGATAGTGCTACATTTTCTATTAGTAATTTAGACTATGACTGTCCAATAATCAAGAATATTTGCTAATCTGCCACCAATCAGGCCCACACGTCGTTGCTCTTACCTCTTTTGGCATTAAAGGCCTGTGAGTTTTTTTGTCTTCTTCGTTGTCAACCAACATGTATCTGAAGATAAAAGAACCATAATAATAATAATAATCTTTATATAGCGCAAACATATTCTGCAGCACTTTACAATTTAGAGGGTTCATTTACAAACATTACATAGTGACAAAACAAATATACAATTCAAACAAGAGGCGTGAGGACCCTGCCCGCAAGAGCTTACAATCTATGAGGAAATAAGGGAGACAAAATGTAAGAAGTGCTTGTTAAGTACAATGACCCAGCCATCATTTATACATATGGGGTATTACACATAAAGCTGCATGAGCCGTCACCAGCCAGTGTCTGTGTATGACAGATATAAAGTGAATTCGGGTGCAAGGAGTGTGGGGGATGTTGCTCAATGAAGGGGTCAGGTTCTGATGACTAATGTAAAAGGGGGGCCAGGAAAGGAGTCAGATTAGAGAATGCTATGGGCCTGTCTAAAAAAAGACGTGTTTTCAGGGCACGTTTAACCCCTTCAGGACCAAGCTCATTTTGGCCTTCAGGACCAGCTCCATTTTTTCAAATCTGACATGTGTCACTTTATATGGTAATAACTTTGGAATGCTTTTACATATCCAAGCGATTCGGAGAATGTTTTCTCGTGACATATTGTACTTTATGTTAGTGAAAAAATTTGGTCGATAAAGTCATTGCTTATTTGTGAAAAACACCGAAATTTAGAGAACATTTGAAGAAATTATGATTTTTCGAATTTTAAATGTATCTGCTTGTAAAACAGATATTAATACCACACAAAATAGTTACTAATTAACATACCCCATATGTCTACTTTATGTTTGCATCGTTTTTTGAACACCCTTTTATTTTTCTAGGACGTTACAAGGCTTTAACAGCAATTTCTCACATTTTCAAGATAATTTCAAGAGGCTATATTTTCAGGGACGAGTTCAGTTCTGAAGTGGCTTTGAGGGGCCCATATATTAGAAAGTCCCCATAAATCACCCCATTTTGAAAACTTCACCCCTCAAAGCATTCAGAAAGTGTTTTAACCCTTTAGGCGTTTCACAGGAATTAAAGCAAAGTAGAAGTGAAATGTACAAATTTAATTTTTTTTGCCAAAATTAATTTGTAATAAATTTTTCCTGTAACACAAAAGGTTTTTACCCAAGAAACGCAACTCAATATTTATTGGCCAGATTCTGCAGTTTCTAGAAATATCCCACATGTGGCCCTAGTTTGGTAATGGACTGAAACACCAGCCTCCGAAGCAAAGGAGCACCTAGTGGATTTTGTGGCCTTCTTTTTATTAGAATATATTTTAGGCACCAGGTCAGGTTTGAACAGGTCTTGTGGTGCCAAAACAGTGGAAACCCCACAAATGTGACCCCATTTTTTAAACTACACCCCTCAGGAATTTTTTTTCTAGGAGTATAATTAGCATTTTGACCCCTCAGGTTTTTGGCTAAATTTGAATTAGTCTATGAAAATTAAAAAAGGAATAAAGGAGAAAAAGCAAACCAACATTTGTAAAGCAATTTCTCACTATTACGGAAATACGCCATATGTGGTCAAAAACTGCTGTTTGGAGCCACGGCATTTCTCAGAAGGGAAGGAGCGCCATTTGGATTTTGGAGTGCAGATTTTACTGGAATAGTTTTTGGTGCCATGTCGTGTTTGCAAGGCACTGGAGGGACCTAAACAGTGGAAACCCCCCAAAAGTGACCCCATTTTAGAAACTACACCCATCAAGGAATTTTTCTACTGGTATAGTTAGCATTTTTACTCCACAGGTCTTTTGCTGAATTTATTGGAATTAGTCTGTGAAGATGAAAATCGACTTTTTTTCTGCAAAAACAAAAGAATTTTCAAATTTTTATAAGGAATACAGAAAAAGCACCTCAACATTTTGGACCCACGACAGAGCTCAGAAGGGAAGGTGTGCCGTTTGGATTTTGCAGCTCAGATTTTGCTGAATTCGTTTCTGGGGGCCATGTCGCATATGCAGAGAAATTCCCCAGGTGTGATCCCATTTTGGAGACTATACCCCTCAAAGAATTAAATTAGAGGTGTAATGAGGATTTTGATCCCTCAGATGTTTTATAGATTTTATTAGAATTGAGCCGTGAAAATGAAAAAATATTTTTTTCCCAATAACATTTAGATTTAGCTCATAATTTTTCAATTCCACAATCAATACAGGAGAAATGACACCCCAAAATGTGTTACACAATTTCTCCTGAGTAGGGAAATACCCCATATGTGGTTGTAAGCTGCTATTTGGACACTTGGCAAGGGCCTAAAAGGGAAAAAGCGCAATTTCGTTTTTGGAGTGGAGATATTACAAAATAGTTTTTTGGCGCCATGTTGCATTGCGCTGAGGTACCAGTACAGTGAAAACCCCCGAGAAGGGACTCCATTTAGGAAACTGCACACCACAAGGAATTCATCTAGAAGTGTAGTGAGCATTTTGACCCCAAAGGTTTTGCAGAAATTAGTACACAGTAGATGTTGCAGATTCATTATTGCCATTTTCCACAGATATGCTATTTCGGTGCCCAATGTGTTGTGCTCAGATTGTGCCCCATAAATTGTTAAGCAGGTAATCCAAAGTACAGTAATACCCCATATGTGGTCATAAACTGCTGTTTGGGCACACTGCCAGGCCCAGAAGGAGCACCATTTGGCTTTTGGAGCGCAGATTTTGCTTGGTGATAGTTTTGTTTAGTGTTTTACTGGTGTTTCAGTTTATAATACATCAGGCTATATGTAAGCTGTGCGGAGTACATCAGTGTATGTGTAAGCTGTGCGGAGTACATCAGGGTATATGTAAACTGTGTGGAGTACATCAGGGTACAGTGGAGGAAATAAGTATTTGATCCCTTGCTGATTTTGTAAGTTTGCCCACTGTCAAAGTCATGAACAGTCTAGAATTTTTAGGCTAGGTTAATTTTACCAGTGAGAGATAGATTATATAAAAAAAAAAAAAAGAAAATCACATAGTCAAAATTATATATATGTATTTGCATTGTGCACAGAGAAATAAGTATTTGATCCCCTACCAACCATTAAGAGTTCAGCCTCCTCCAGACCAGTTACACGCTCCAAATCAACTTGGTGACTGCATCAAAGACAGCTCTTACATGGTCACCTGTATAAAAGACTCCTGTCGACAGACTCAATTAATCAGTCTGACTCTAACCTCTACAACATGGGCAAGACCAAAGAGCTTTCTAAGGATGTCAAGGACAAGATCATAGACCTGCACAAGGCTGGAATGGGTTACAAAACCATAAGTAAGACGCTGGGTGAGAAGGAGACAACTGTTGGTGCAATAGTAAGAAAATGGAAGATATACAAAATGACTGTCAATCGACATCGATCTGGGGCTCCATGCAAAATCTCACCTCGTGGGGTATCCTTGATCCTGAGGAAGATGAGAGCTCAGCCAAAAACTACACGGGGGGAACTTGTTAATGATCTCAAGGCAGCTGGGACCACAGTCACCAAGAAAACCATTGGTAACATATTACGCCGTAATGGATTAAAATCCTGCAGTGCCCGCAAGGTCCCCCTGCTCAAGAAGGCACATGTACAGGCCCGTCTGAAGTTTGCAAATGAACATCTGGATGATTCTGAGAGTGATTGGGAGAAGGTGCTGTGGTCAGATGAGACTAAAATTTAGCTCTTTGGCATTAACTCAACTCGCCGTTTTTGGAGGAAGAGAAATGCTGCCTATGACCCAAAGAACCACGTCCCCACTGTCAAGAATGGGGGTGGAAACATTATGTTTTGGGGGTGTTTCTCTGCTAAGGGCACAGGACTACTTCACCGCATCAATGGGAGAATGGATGGAGCGATGTACAGTCAAATCCTGAGTGACAACCTCCTTCCCTCCACCAGGACATTAAAAATGGCTCGTGGCTGGGTCTTCCAGCACGACAATTACCCGAAACATACAGCCAAGGCAACAAAGTAGTGGCTCAAAAAGAAGCACATTAAGGTCATGGAGTGGCCTAGCCAGTCTCCAAACCTTAATCCCATCGATAACTTATGGAGGGAGCTGAAGATCCGAGTTGCCAAGCGACAGCCTCGAAATCTTAATGATTTACAGATAATCTGCAAAGAGGAGTGGGCCAAAATTCCATCTAACATGTGTGCAAACCTCATCATCAACTACTAAAAATGTCTGACTGCTGTGCTTGCCAACAAGGGTTATGCCACCAAGTATTAAGTCTTGTTTGCCAAAGGGATCAAATACTTATTTCTCTGTGCACAATGCAAATAAATATATATAATTTTGACAATGTTATTTTTTTTATATAATCTATCTCTCACTGGTAAAATTAACCTAGCCTAAAAATTCTAGACTGTTCATGTCTTTGACAGTGGGCAAACTTACAAAATCAGCATGGGATCAAATACTTATTTCCTCCACTGTATATGTTAGCTGGGCAGAGTGCATCAGGGTATACGTAAGCTTTCCGTAGTGCATCAGGGTATATGTAAGCTTTGCGGAGTACATCAGGGTATACGTAAGCTTTGCGGAGTGCATCAGGGTATATGTAATCTGTGCGGAGTACATCAGGATATATGTAATCTGGGCGGAGTACATCAGGGTATACGTAATCTGGGCGGAGTATATCAGGGTATATGTAAACTGTGCGGAGTACATCAGGGCATATGTAAGCTGTGCGGAGTGCATCAGGGCATATGTAAACTATGTGGAGTACATCAGGGTATATGTAAGAAGTGTGGAGTACATCAGGATATATGTAAGCTGTGAGGAGTGCATCAGGGTATATGTAATCTGGGCGGAGTACATCAGGGTATATGTAATCTGGGCGGAGTACATCAGGGTATATGTAAACTGGACGGACTACAGCAGGGTATATGTAATCTGGGCGGAGTACATCAGGGTATATGTAAGCTGTGTGGAGTACATTAGGGTATATGTAAGCTGTGCGGCGTACATCAGGGTATATGTAAGCTGTGCGGAGTGCATCAGGGTATATGTAAGCAGTGTGGAGTACATCAGGGTATATGTTAGCTGAGCGGAGTACATCAGGGTATATGTTAGCTGAGCGGAGTACATCAGGGTATATGTAAGCTGGTCGGAGTACATCAGGGTATATGTAAGCTGGTCGGAGTACATCAGGGTATATGTAAGCTGGTCGGAGTACATCAGGGTATATGTAAACAGTGCGGAGTACATCAGGGTACATGTAAGCTGTGCGGAGTACATCAGGGTATATGTTAGCTGAGCTGAGTACATCAGGGTATATGTAAGCTGTGAGGAGTACATTAGGGTATATGTAAGCTGGGCGGAGTACATCAGGGTATATGTAAACTGCGCGGAGTACATCAGGGTATATGTAAGCTGTGAGGAGTACATTAGGGTATATGTAAGCTGGGCGGAGTACATCAGGGTATATGTAAACTGCGCGGAGTACATCAGGGTATATGTAAGCTGTGAGGAGTACATCAGGGTATATGTAAGCTGTGCGAGGTACATCAGGGTATATGTAAGCTGTGAGGAGTACATCAGGGTATATGTACGCTGTGTGGAGTACATCAGGGTATATGTACGCTATGTGGAGTACATCAGGGTATATGTAAGCTGTGAGGAGTACATCAGGGTATATGTAATGTGAGTGGAGTACATCAGGGTATATGTAAACTGCGCGGAGTACATCAGGGTATATGTAAGCTGTGAGGAGTACATCAGGGTATATGTAAGCTGTGCGGGGTACATCAGGGTATATGTAAACTGTGCGGGGTACATCAGGGTATATGTACGCTGTGTGGAGTACATCAGGGTATATGTACGCTATGTGGAGTACATCAGGGTATATGTAAGCTGTGCGGAGTACATTAGGGTATATGTAAGCTGGTCGGAGTACATCAGGGTATATGTAAACAGTGCGGAGTACATCAGGGTACATGTAAGCTGTGCGGAGTACATCAGGGTATATGTTAGCTGAGCTGAGTACATCAGGGTATATGTAAGCTGTGAGGAGTACATTAGGGTATATGTAAGCTGGGCGGAGTACATCAGGGTATATGTAAACTGCGCGGAGTACATCAGGGTATATGTAAGCTGTGAGGAGTACATTAGGGTATATGTAAGCTGGGCGGAGTACATCAGGGTATATGTAAACTGCGCGGAGTACATCAGGGTATATGTAAGCTGTGAGGAGTACATCAGGGTATATGTAAGCTGTGCGAGGTACATCAGGGTATATGTAAGCTGTGAGGAGTACATCAGGGTATATGTACGCTGTGTGGAGTACATCAGGGTATATGTACGCTATGTGGAGTACATCAGGGTATATGTAAGCTGTGAGGAGTACATCAGGGTATATGTAATGTGAGTGGAGTACATCAGGGTATATGTAAACTGCGCGGAGTACATCAGGGTATATGTAAGCTGTGAGGAGTACATCAGGGTATATGTAAGCTGTGCGGGGTACATCAGGGTATATGTAAACTGTGCGGGGTACATCAGGGTATATGTACGCTGTGTGGAGTACATCAGGGTATATGTACGCTATGTGGAGTACATCAGGGTATATGTAAGCTGTGCGGAGTACATTAGGGTATATGTAAGCTGTGCGGCGTACATCAGGGTATATGTAAGCTGTGCGGAGTGCATCAGGGTATATGTAAGCAGTGTGGAGTACATCAGTGTATATGTTAGCTGAGCGGAGTACATCAGGGTATATGTTAGCTGAGCGGAGTACATCAGGGTATATGTAAGCTGGTCGGAGTACATCAGGGTATATGTAAGCTGGTCGGAGTACATCAGGGTACATGTAAGCAGTGCGGAGTACATCAGGGTACATGTAAGCTGTGCGGAGTACATCAGGGTATATGTAAGCTGTGAGGAGTACATTAGGGTATATGTAAGCTGGGCGGAGTACATCAGGGTATATGTAAACTGGGCGGAGTACATCAGGGTATATGTAAGCTGTGAGGAGTACATCAGGGTATATGTAAGCAGTGCGGAGTACATCAGGGTATATGTAAGCTGTGTGGAGTACATCAGGGTATATGTAAGCTGTGAGGAGTACATCAGGGTATATGTAATGTGAGTGGAGTACATCAGGGTATATGTAAGCTGTGAGGAGTACATCAGGGTATATGTAATGTGAGTGGAGTACATCAGGGTATATGTAAGCTGTGCGGAGTACATCAGGGTATATGTAAGCTGTGAGGAGTACATCAGGGTATATGTAAGCTGTGTGGAGTACATCAGGGTATATGTACGCTATGTGGAGTACATCAGGGTATATGTAAGCTGTGAGGAGTACATCAGAGTATATGTAAGCTGTGCGGAGTACATCAGGGTATATGTAAGCTGTGCGGAGTACATCAGGGTATATGTAAGCTGTGAGGAGTACATCAGGGTATATGTAAGCTGTGAGGAGTACATCAGGGTATATGTAATGTGAGTGGACTACATCAGGGTATATGTAAACTGCGCGGAGTACATCAGGGTATATGTAAGCTGTGAGGAGTACATCAGGGTATATGTAAGCTGTGCGGGGTACATCAGGGTATATGTAAGCTGTGAGGAGTACATCAGGGTATATGTACGCTGTGTGGAGTACATCAGGGTATATGTACGCTATGTGGAGTACATCAGGGTATTTGTAAGCTGTGAGGAGTACATCAGGGTATATGTAAGCTGTGCGGGGTACATCAGGGTATATGTAAGCTGTGAGGAGTACATCAGGGTATATGTACGCTGTGTGGAGTACATCAGGGTATATGAACGCTATGTGGAGTACATCAGGGTATATGTAAGCTGTGAGGAGTACATCAGGGTATATGTAAGCTGCGCGGAGTACATCAGGGTATATGTAAGCTGTGCGGAGTACATCAGGGTATATGTAAGCTGTGAGGAGTACATCAGGGTATATGTAAGCTGGGCGGAGTACATCAGGGTATATGTAAACTGTGAGGAGTACATCAGGGTATATGTAAGCTGGGGGGAGTTCATCAGGGTATATGTAAACTGTGCGTAGTACATCAGGGTATATGTAAGCTGGGCGGAGTATATCGGGGTATATGTAAGCTGGGCGGAGTACATCAGGTCATAATAGGATGATGTAATAATGGGGTAACTGGATAATAAAATTATTTATCCACGGATAGTGACGTACGCTTTGAACCAATCCTTTATGCACGGGCCAGATATTTGGGTGCAGGAATCGCACTTCTAAAGGGTGTTCGTGGTATTGTACAAAATATCTGCACTCCAGCATTGCCTAATCTTTGACTTCTTCACTAGCCCCATATGTAGCACAGACACCAAAATGTCATAGTTTACGCTGCATTTACAGGGTCTATCAGTGGGGGCTGCAAATGATGATGTGGGGTTTTAGGTGAAGAACTGCTGCGCATTAGTCTGGGTTGTAGTTTTGCATTATTGTGTTCCGAGTCATAACTTTTTATTTTTCCGTTGACGAGCTGTGTGAGTGCTCCATTTTATGGGACGAGCCGTAGTTTTTATTAGTATCATTTAGGGGTATATGCAATTTTTTTGATCAGTTTTTATTCAAATAAAGGAGATCAAAGGAGATCAAAAAACAGAAATTATCCAACTTTTTTTTCATAAATTTTTAAGGGCGATCTCTAAGCAGTATAAACAACATGTTTATGGCAATTACGATTATGGCAATACCAAATTTATATAGTTTCTATATGTTTTACTACTTTTACACAATAAAAACACTTTCTAAATAAAAATTTTAGTGTCACCATGTCCTGAGAGCCATAACTTTTTTAGTTTTTGTCAACTAGGCTTGTTTTTTGCGTGACACACTGTAGTTTTAATTGGTACCATTTTGGGGTACTTGCGACTTTTTGATCACTTTTTATAAAAAATATTTGGAAACAAAGTGACCCAAAAAGGAAATTCTGCATTGTTTTTTACTTAATTTTTTTTACGGTGTTCACCATGTGGAATAAATATGATATTTTCATAGGTCAGGCCGATACGAACGCAGCAATACCGATTATGTATAGGTTTTTGTTTTTTTTTCTAATTATAAAGGACTTGAAAGAGAGTTTGATAAAATATAACTTTTACGCATTATTTTTTTTAAAATGTGCAAACAAATGCATATAAAGACACTCTTTTAAAATAAAAAAATATGCTCCCTATAGCAGGGGGAAATTGACATTCTGTGCGGTTATTAAATGGCAATTTGCGCAGGTTGTAACCATGTTTTTCACAGAATACATATAAAGCTCCAAGTCATTGTAATATATAAGGAAAAGGTTTTTCAGAAGAGTAGGCATTGTTGTATTTGGGGTGATCAGCCCCCCTACCCGTTTTGTGGTGTAACAGAGTTCATGCTGTTCCTGTGGCTGGGGACTGGGAAACCTCATTATTCCTTTATATATAGCCAGGCAACCAGTGTTTTGCCTTCTCCCAGGGAGCATATATGGACAGTGATGTCAGGGGATTCCACAGAGTCTTGGAGCAGAGCCTGAAGCACCAGACATCTCTGTCCATATATGGACAGCGATGTCAGGGGATTCCACCGAGTCCTGGAGCAGATCCTATACCAGCGGCTCTGTGTCCCGCAGGGACCGCATGCGGGCCATGTGTTTAAGACCCCTGCTTTAAACTATCTTCTCGAGAAGTAACTGACAGGCTTCTTCTCTTCAATTCCCCTATGCTACATAAAACATTATGAGGTGTTATGTATTCAGATATAGATGTTCGTAAGAGAAACATGATCTAATCATTTAACAGAACCTCTCAGGACAAGGTGTAGACAAGGAATGGTAAAAAAAAAATTATTCACACAGACAAAGTGCATAGTGGCAGGCGATGAGTCAGAAGGAGGACAGCGGGGACAAGGGTTGTAGGCTTATAATAAATGGTGCACCATGAAAGTTATACCCTAAAAATGTTTGGCTCTATTCAGATATGCGTTGTCACCTCTGTTCAAAACAGAAGCCAAAAAATGGTGTCGGATCCAAAACCACATGACCCTGAAATCTTTCATGGACAAGAGAGGGGCAGTAGGAGTGGAAAGGAACGGTGAAGCTTGCAGGAGTACATGCGCAAGTGCAAAGGAGTCAGCTGCCCTCTGCACCATAGACTACTTACCTTTCAAATTCTCCTCCTTTCCCCTGCCTCTCAATTCTGGCGTGACAACATGTTCTGCATAAAGACTGCCCCCACATGGACACTTTGCATGACATCATTATGGACACTTCATAACACTAAGCAAGGGGAAACGAATAAAAAGTTCATGCAGTCTCTCAGTAACGGCGCTAGGCAAGTAAGTACAAATGAAATGTACTTATTCATGCAGACTGCACGTTTCAGGACCAAACTGGCCCCTTTGTCGGGACAGTTTATACCTTACCTGACGAAAGGACCTAGAAACGCGTAGTCTGTATGAATAGAGAAAGAATTTAATTTTACACATTTCATTTGTACTTACTAGCCTGGCGCCGTTACCGAGAGACCGCATGAACTTCTTTGTTTTCCTTGCTTGCAATTTTATCCCCACGACAAGGATTCACCCTTTCAGGGATTGCAGTAGGTGGCTGCCAGCATATACCACTATCTCAGAGACTCACGACTGCAGGATTCTCTGGTGGTGTGCCCACTACAAGTAAAAAGGTTTTCTGCGGAGTCTTTTGGTATAAGACTAATTCTAAACTGTACAAAGCGTACATAAGACGATATTGCCTTAGAGGTGCGCCTCCGTCCCCCCGCCCATTAGCTCCCCATCTTACTGCAAGATTTTCACATTTCTTCTATAAATTTCTAGTTAAGCTGATTCAGCTCAAAACTAAGCAAACTAGTTACAAAGGTGTAAATTTGATTCACTCAAAGGAGATGTCCAAACCATTCGTCCAGATGCCTTATTAGACATCCCCCTAGACCCCTCTCGATTAGCCTGATCAGAGTGCTGCTGTAAAGAACAAGCACAGTTTAACACTACGTTTCCTCTGCGAGTTGTGTGGCCACATGCAACTTCCCCAGCAATAAAAGCAGATTATTTATAGTGAAGCACTTACTTCTGTAAGATGAATTCTTTAAGGTCTTCTTTTTTCAGATTTTTTTGCAATATCTAACAGAAAAAAAAGTTAAGAACAACTGTACAGATTATACACTGAATGGCCACTTTATTAGAGACACCGGCCCTTTCACCATTGGACACTGGAGTGTGACTTGTGATCCTGGAATGCAGCATAGAATCAGGTTTTCCGTGGATCAGTTTTAGTGTGAATACATGTTAGAATAAGAAAATCGAATGAAGACGACATTGTCATCGGTGCTAGAGTAGCTGGAGCCATGCCGACCTTGTGGGGTTTTCTCATGCAACAGTGTCAAAAGTATGACGAGAATGGTGTGATCGAGGAAAAACATCCAGCATATGGGGATCCTGTGTATGTAAACAACTCGATGACGAAAGGGGTCAGAAGAAGATGGCAAGAATTGTTCAAACAGGCCACGGCGCACAGTCAAGTAAATTGCAGCTGAATACAACCGTGGTGCTCCAACTGATGTGTCTGAACGCACAACTTGCCCTTTCTTAGCACGGATGGGCTATAACAGCCCACGACCAGTTCAAGTGCCATTGCTATCTAAGGCTGGGTTCACACGACCTATTTTCAGACGTAAACGAGGCGTATTATGCCTCGTTTTACGTCTGAAAATAGGGCTACAATACGTCGGCAAACATCTGCCCATTCATTTGAATGAGTTTGCCGTCGTACTGTGCAGACAACTTGTCATTTACAGCTGTCAAACGACGACGCGTAAAAATACACCCTCGTCAAAAGAAGTGCAGGACACTTCTTTCAGACGTAATTTGAGCCGTTCTTCATTGAACTCAATGAAGCACAGCTCAAAATTTACGGCTGTCAGAGAAGCCTCGCAAAATGCGAGGAGGAGCTTTTACGTCTGAAACGAGGCAGCTGTTTTCTCCTGAAAACAGTCTGTCTTTTCAGACGTAAAAGCCTCTCATCGTGTGCACATACCCTTAGGGAAACTAAAAAGGCAAGACTCCAGTGGTCAACAGAGTGCAAATATTGTCCCACTGAGCAGTGGTAAAATATTGCCTGGTAAGGAGAATCCAGATTTCTCAGGCACCATGCTGATGGGAGGGTGAGAATTTGACGCAAGCAGCATGAATTGATAAACACTTCCTGTCAGGTGTCAACAGATCAGGCTGGCGGAGTAATGGTGGAGAATGTTTACGTGGCACACCCTGGGTCCTTTGATACCTGTAGATGACGTTTGATCAGTAAGGCTTACCTAAGCATTGTGGCCTATCAAGTTAATCCCCATGTAGCATGCAATTTAACCTGTGGCAAAAGGACACTTTAGTGGCAACTGCGAGAAGCTATTCTAGACATATGGGCCAATGTTCCTGCAGAACAATTTCAACACCCAGTGGAATCTATGCCACGACAAATTGCAGTAATTATCAAGGCCAAATGATGTCCGATGCGCTACTAGATGGGTGTCTCTTATAAAGTGGCCAATCAATGTATGTTGGTTTAGACAAGGGAATTAACATGTCACCAAAGATCTTTAAAAACTGCCGAATTATACTCTATAAATTGGTAGTAGATTATAATATTGCACCATGTGCACTCACCTGTGGTTCTGTTGAATCAAAAGTCACCTCTCCCTCCACTATAATCTGTACAGCGTCTTCCAGGTTGCCTTTGGCCATAGAGAGCAGTTTCTCAGCTTGACGCAGTGTGCATGCTGGAAACATCTCCAGCAGCACATCTACATTATTTGTTGTATGCTCTTTTTTCTGAAAAAACAAAAAACAAAATGTAAAACGGAGAACATGGTACTGCTTAATCTGTATTCACATCTGTGTCTAAGGCTCCGTTAGGAGCCTGTGTTGCAGATCCGGTAAAAAATGGCAGACAAAATACGCAGCATGTTAAAATGCTAAAAACAACAGACACCATGACGGAAACCCATTAAAATCAATGGGTTCCGTTGGGTGCCATTGGTGTCTGTCAGTGGCGCGGTTTTATTTTTATCAGTATTAAGATCCTGGAAGATCACAATAAGAGTGAGAACCATACAATTAGGTTAGCTATTGCGATATGTAGATAGTCACTGAATAATTCTGACATGTAGACATCACAGTTGTCCATTTCATCACCTTCATGAGTATTCTTAATGTACCTGCATAGTGAAACACTGAGAAATTTATAACCACAAATGTAATTACAGTGTAGCCTGTGCCGTAATTTGTACATCAGACGCACGTGCGCCCCCTTTCTTCCCAATAAATATGAACAGTGGGGTGGAGACATTGCATTCATAAATAGTTATCATTGTGTTATTTTATAGTTCATTCAGCTCACCTGTGCCTCTGCTCCTTCAGATGCTACAAGCAATCTGTTTTCTCCACGTTCGATGCCACGAGATTGTGTTGCGATCATTAAAGTCTCGGATGTTTTAGGGGAGCAGTTTTCTTCAAGAAATGGAAAGCGCATTTTTAAATGGACATGAAATTGTTCGTGAAATGCAGTTACCACAATTCGCAAGCAGCATCATCATCATCACATCACAGTGTAGCCCTGGCCTTCCACTCTATAAAGCGCATTTTAGCCTTCCCTTCTACCAAAAATACCTCAAGATAAGAAAGAACAACTAAATTTAACATACTGGAGCTCTGGAAAATGGCCACGAATATAGATTTATTTTCTTGCTAACAATACCGATTCCAAACATGTGTAACTTACCCTTATTCCGAGCTTCACTCCCTGAGAGTCCTGATAGTTCAAACATCATCTCATACACTTTTTCACTACAAATGAAAACGGGTTACTTTAAACAGACCCAGTTATTCATGAACCAGCCACCCAACATCTAAAGCGGGCAAGCAGTTAGAAAACTAAATATCGTAAGCCCAGTCACAACTGGGACTATTTTTAAGTGCCATAATTGTACCCTACATATGAGAAGCCATATAATTGATTCTTCATAGACACAGGTCTCACTTCTATCAGCAGCCTCTGGAAGGTGCCCTTACCGTAAAGATTTTCCAAAAATGTGTGTTGTCTAGAGAATCTGCCCCTTCCCATTACTGCTGCAGAAGAGAAAAATGTTGGCAAGAATACAACACTCTCACTGCAGACTGTTGGGAAGTGGTGGTCCTATCTCCAGAGATGTGGCTACCCCTTAAAAGCAAATATATTTTTTTATGATTACCATTGTAATGAAGAGCACCCTCTTCCTCTAAATCAAGATAAAACATAAGTAGCTTCTGAAATAATTGGGTCCCCAGTTTTATATTGTAACAATACCGTGGTGAATTGTACAGTACTATACCTGCCAATTTCAGCAAATCCTGGGATGTAACCCTCCAACATTTCCATAAACGTTTCCATCTCAAAGTCTTCTTCTGAGGAGTCTTGAGATCCCAGTTCTTCTAAAACCCCAGTGACGTATGAAAAGAACACATCATCCATAGCACTGAGAAGAGTGGAGAAACCAGAGTAGTACACACATTAGGGCCATTACTTTATGGAATAATTCTACGCAAACAAAATATATATATATCTCCTAATAAGTAACTCCATCAACAGATTATATATTTTTCGGTGTTTTGACCTAGAGGGAGGTTCTGAAAATGAAAGGCTGTCAAGTACTGTGATAGGGTATTTTCACACAGGGTGGATACGCTGTGTAAAAGTCTGTGCGTATCTGTCTTAGAACTCGCAGGGAATTCCATCCAAATTGTGGTGCAGATTTTCGGGCGGAATCTCCACTGTCAAAACCGTGCTGGAAAAAAAAAAAGCCAATACTTACCACCCGGGTGTTGTCATAGTGACACGTCTCTATATTCGTCATGCAGATGAATTCAATGGGGAAAACCCGCAACAAAAGAGCAACGATTCTGCAGCATAAATTGACATGCTGCGTATTAAAAAACCGCACATCAATTTATTAACAGTTTCTCGGCCGTTTTTTTTTTTTGCAGCGTGTGGATGATAATTGTTCAAATCTGTTACTGTAATACTCTGCAGATTTTCTGCAATGAAATCCACAGTGTTTGCACGCTGTGTGGATGTACTCATGTGGTGTAAGGAGCAGCAACTGTCAAAAACTGAAAACCAGCGGTAGCATCAGAAGTATACAATTACAAATCACGAAAAAAAAAAAAAAGTGACCATAAGTGGACTTTAGGATCCAATTTGACTTTTTTAGTTGTTTATGAACATTTTTAGACCTCTAGAGAATCAACAAAAAAAGCAGTAAAATTCTAGGTGCATTGGCTACCTGACTCCTGCAATTTATCCATTCCTTTTCTGGCAGCCAGCAGGTAAACAGTTATTACTTTTTGGGGAAACAGTCAATGACATTTTACAGGACACAATGGGGTATGATGATATTAAGACAGGCATTAATCTAAAGAGCGCTGGAGAAAGATGCAATATTTGATCAATCATCAACAAGTATTATGTGACTATTATATGTATGTTTTTGTTTTTTAAATATTTTTTTTTTCCATGAAGTCTAATTCCTGTTTTGTGCCTTTAATTTCCTCGCTCTGTGCAGTGATAGCACAACGAAGAGGATTTCATAACGCTCTCCGGCCTACCAGCAGTTTGACCAGGGAGAAGTACGGGTTGGTGACTCAATTAGAGCATCACAACTCCACCATTCATTCCCAAAATACAGGAGTCACACTGTAAAAACTTGGATGGTGGGTAGATTCAGAGGATTTGACTGTCCCCTTCAGTATCCACAAAAGAACTGAATGCATTGAATCAGCCCTCTAAGTAGATATAAATTCAAAATTACTTTAAATCACCCAGTGCCCACAGCGGCGTTTCACCTTCTCATTACAGTGGCCACGTATGCCCTCCAAGCCCTATAAGTGCCCCTATCAGCGACAGTTAAAAGGATCATGCAGCTTTCCAGTTTATTTTGACAGACGTGTTCCTTCTGGACCAATAGAAGCAAGGGGTGGGTATTGTGGCATCCGGGGGGCATCGCTTCCATTGAGCCTCCTGTTAAGCTGTACATGCTCTGTGGTTAATATACACAGCCCTACTAATACACCTTCAGACAGCTTTATTTAGTGTGACACATTTCAAAGGGCCAATTGTTGCGCTTATATGCCGATCTATATGGTTTCTTATTGCCACAAGGATCTGTCAGTATTGGCAGGGCTGGGTGTATAACCACAGAGCATGTACAGTTCTACAAAGGTGGCTCCAGAAGCCTGCCCCATGTCCCTTGACCGGTACTCTCCGGTTCGGTTGATCCGGTACATAAAACAACAACTGGATCATAGAACTTGAGGAAAAGAAGAATCCCGGTCCCCAGGCTGCCCTTTGATTACACAAATTGCTGTGGAGTAAACTTGTTGTGCTCTACTCCAGCACTTGCTGATCATCTCTCCAGAGGCTTTGTGTGTTTACTTCTTCGTCTTGCCTGCCTGTAACTGCTGCGTAGTTTGTGTTCTGGGTAACCACATGGTCACTACAGTAATTGCAGAGGGTCACTGCTCTGGATGTGGTGAAGACGTGCAGACTCTGAACCTTACAGACAGTTTAGAGCTGGGACGCAGGTAATAAAAGGCAGAGAGAAGAAGCACAAGAGACAGAAGGAGAGTTGTTGGGGAGACTGGGGGCGGGGGACACAGGGGATGACAACCAGTGATCCTACCAGACACCCAGTAAAAGAGTGAATGATGACACCAAGCTGCAGCTTACATCTAGATATATCATACCACTGTTACAAGTACTGAGCACTCCCTACATTAAACTCCTTCATAGCTAGAATCTTTTTTGCTGTATCTAATCCTATCATGTGTGACACTGTCTGATGAACCGTGTATACAATCCTATCATGTGTTATACTTTCTGCTGAGCTGCTGTATCTAAGGCTGGATTCACACGACCATGTTACGTCCGTAATGGACGGAACGTATTTCGGCCGGAAATCCCGGACAGAACACTGTGCAGGGAGCCGGGCTCCTAGCATCATAGTTATGTACGATGATAGGAGTCCCAACTGTCCCGTACTGAAAACATGATTACAGTACGGGACAGTTGTCCTGCAGCGAGGCACGGACTCCTAGCATCGTACATAACTATGATGCTAGGAGCCCGGCTCCCTGCATTGTGTTCGGTCCGGGATTTCCGGCCGAAATACATTCCGTCCATTACGGACGTAACATGGTTGTGTGAATCCAGCCTAAGCCTATCATGCATGCAACTATCTGCTGAGGCATGTATCTAATCCTATCATGCGTGATACGGTCTGCTGAGGCATGTATCTAATCCTATCATGCATGATACTGTCTGCTGAGGTCTTGTACCCAATCCTATAACTGTGTTAGTGAAACTCCATCTGCTCTGCCTGCAACCCGAACCCCTGGACATCGATATGATTCCCCATTATACTACTTTCTTTACAATGACTCTGGAGAGATCCATTAAAAAAACGGAAGGGTTTGCTGGGAATTTCAGACCTGCAGGTTGCTAACAAGTCTGCATGGTATATTCACACGTTTTGCAATGTCTTTTTGCCGTATGCCAAACATATCCATAGGGCTCCAATCATCCGACTAAGCCTTCGTTCCATGTGTGGTCTGACTAGTGATTTGTATTAGGGCAAAACTACATTCTTGTCTCGATCATCTACGCCTCTTTTGATGCATCCCATGATTTTATTTGCCTTGGCAACAGCTGCCTGGTACTGGTTGCTAAAGGTAAATGTACTGTCCACCAATATCCCCAAAATCTTTTTCAGTGGCAGTTTTACCCAGTGTTTTACCATTCAATGCAGAATTGTAAAATCTGTTTCCTCGGCCAAAATACATAAGCTTACATTTATTCACATACTTAATTTACCATTTCCCTGCACAAACCTCCAGCATCCCCAAATCCCTCTGTAGTATTACATTATCCTCCTATGTGTTGATTATTTTACAGAGCCTAGTATCATCTGCAAATACTGAAAATATACTCTGTAAACCCTCTACAAGGTCATTAATAAACACATTAATAAGAAGAGGGCCAAATATTGACCCCTGTGTTACCCCACTGGTTAGAGCCGCCTCCAGGCTTATGTGGGACCTTGGGCGACACAGACTTAGTAGGCCCCTTTACGGGGGAACTCACGGCGACAGTAAAATGGCAGAAAACGTCACTTTGTGCCACTATAAAGACATTAGGCCCTGTTTATGCCCCCATATAGAAGTTAGGACCCTAGTTTGTACCCCCTTAAATTTAGTGCCCTTTGTAAGATAGTGCCACCCAGTCCCCCACCCAGGTAGTGCCACACAGCCCCCTCCTCCCAGGTAATGCCACACAGCCCCCTCCCTGGTAGTGCCACAAAGCCCCCCCTGGTAGTGCCACTCAGCCACTCCCCGCTGGTAGTGCAACACAGCCACCCCCCCCTGAGAGTGCAACACAGCCACACTCCCTGGTAGTGCAACACAGCCACACTCCCTGGTAGTGCCACACAGCCACCCTCCCTGAAGGTTGCGCCTTTGGGGATCCCCCTAGGTGTGGAATTCCCAGCCAGAGCATTGCCGACGCTCTGGCTGGGGATTCCGCTGCAGGAGAAGCCCCTGACATCACTGTCCATATATGGACAGTGTTGTCAGGGGCAACTCCAGAGCCAGAGTTCCGGGCAGAGCACTACAAGCACTCTGCCTAAGACCAGGGGCATAGCTAAAGTCTCATGGGCCCTGGTGCAAGAATTCAGCTTGGCCCCCCTACCCCTCCCCAACACCACCAGACCCCTGCGCACGCCTATGCCCAGCTGCCTTGCCCGACAGACCCCACGAATGCCCCCACAGTAGAATGCCCCCATAGCTGCCCCCCCAGTATAATGCCACCACACAGTATGATACCCCGCATAGCTGCCCCCCACACAGTATAATGCCCCCCCACAGTATGTTACCCCTATAGCTGCCCCCCACACAGTATAATGCCCCCCCACACAGTATAATTCCCTCCATAGCTGCCCCATACAGTATAATTCCCCCCATACAGTATAATGCCCTCCATAGCTGCCACATACAGTATAATGCCCCACACAATATAACCCCCCACAGCTGCCCCCCACAGTATAATGCCCCCATAGCTGCCCCCCAGTATAATGCCACCACACAGTATGATACCCCGCATAGCTGCCCCCCACACAGTATAATGCCCCCCCACAGTATGTTACCCCTATAGCTGCCTCCCACACAGTATAATGCCCCCCCACACAGTATAATTCCCTCCATAGCTGCCCCATACAGTATAATTCCCCCCATACAGTATAATGCCCTCCATAGCTGCCGCATACAGTATAATGCCCCACGCAATATAACCCCCCACAGTATAATGCCCCCATACGTATGCAATAGAAAAATAATAACATAATTACTTACTTATCCCCGTTCCCACGATGGGTGGAGGAGAACCTTCTCCTCCTCTGCACTGTGCTGTAGAGTCGGCGCAGACAGGCGCGGTAACTTCACTACATAGCGCCTGCCGGCGCCGAGCCGCTTGCGCCATAGTGAATGCTGGAGCAAGGCTCCAGCATTGAACCCAACTAAATGTGCATCCTGCAGACACAGATTCAGTTGGAAGCGGGGCCAGCGCTGTGTGGCAATGGGGTGGCAACGCTGTGTGGCTGCGGGCCGCCCACCGCCTGGGATACCGCTCTGCTCCTGACAACACTGTCCGAAAATGGACAGTGATATCAGGGGCTTTCCCAGAGACGGAGTCCCGGAGCAGAGCTGCTTCTAGCGCTCTGTCTGGGACTCCTTCTCTCCTCCTGACATCACTGTCCATATATGGACAGTGATGCCGTGACGATGGAAGCGTTAGCACGCGGCGGACGAGCGGGCCATATTAATATGTGCACTTTCTAACTTTTCAATGCATGTACAGCAATTGTAAAAAGTGCTCCGAAAAAAATTGACTTATTATTCAACGTCAGTCAACATGGGTTCGCCACTCGCAATCTATTTCATTGTTAGAATTGTGGCTATGGCAATGAACATTAATAGTTTCTGCTCTGCCAAGTCTACAGACCAAGTCAGATATCTGCATTGTAGATATCAAAGCCATAAATATAGCCTAAAACTTACCTTAAATCAGCATTAGGTATATGAGACTGGATGAAACCTGTGAGTGCATCTCGGATAATCTTTTCCAGAGACATCCCCTTAATTATTTTTACCTAGAAATCAATAAGAATAGGTTTTTAGAATAGACTTTGGTTTTAGAGCGCAGCTGATTAAGAAATAAATATAGCCTTTCATATTAGATCTTTCTACTTGTAGACCAGACTAAAAAAAAGCAGCAATTTGCTCTGTGCGAGAAAGCAGCAGGAATAGATTAGTAGAAATAGCATTTTAAAAACAAAATTAATGTTATTCTGATCAAAGCATCGATGAATGAAAAAAGCCTATGCTTCCGGAATCAAATCTGTGTCGGCATAACCAATTTTTCAGGCAAAGTCAGAAGTGGATTCAACAGAAAGGACAGGAATAAAGAAAAGTCTGATGCATCTCCTCTCTTTTGTATCCACTACTATACATCAAAAACTGCATGTGTGAATCCAGCCCAATGTGTACAGACTAACGTTAGAGTCTGTTCCGCCCGCTTTCTTTAGCCTTTTTTATGGTCAGAATAGTGTAGACTGCTGCGCTAATACTGAAACCTGACAGACCCATCATAAATCAATAGGATCGGTTACACAATTGATCAGTCATAACTGTAATGGCTCTAGTGATAATTATAAGCTACTAGGGATGCCACGATACAGAATTTGGACTTCGATACCGATACTTTGTGTAGTATTGCGATTTAGATACCAAAACGATACTTTGCCAACAGTAATAAAAAAAAGTTCTTCCATTTTCTGATGTGAGGCGCGAGATTAGATCAATTTTGAATGTGCCTCACATTAAGGCGAAAGTCACACAAATGTGTGCGTTTTGCGCGTTGCAGTTCTGTGTGTCAGAAGTGTTTGGTGAATGGCTGCGTGATTTTCACGCATATGCCACCCTTATGAAACGCTGTTTTGATGTTTAGAAAAAGAAATGAAGGAGGTGGTCTTATTTTTCCCTTCATTTCTTGATCTACTATTGCGCGAATCACGCGGAAGTGCGTCCATGTGCTGCGCGTGATTTTCATGCACCCATTGACTTCAATGGGTGCGTGATGCGCAAAACACGCTCAAGGACATGTCATGAGCTTTATGCAGCGGACACACGCTGCGTGAAAATCACGGACTGCCTGAAAGGCCCCATTGAGTTACATAGGTCCGTGCGACGCGCGTGATTTTCATGCGCGTATCACAGACATGAAACACGTTCGTGTAAATAAGGCCTAATAGTAATCAACCCCATCATGTTTCCCAGTCATAATGGGTTAATGTGTAAGGTACATGATGGGGTTAAAATAGAAAAATATTTTACTAAAAGTTTCGCTCACCTCATAACCACCACGCCATGGTTGCGTTTTCCATGCGTTTTTTATATATAAGATATTGCAAAGTGATTGATCCAAATGCTGTAGGTGCTTGTAGATACTCCTAGACTGATCCTGTATCGACTGCAGGCAATTGAAGCAAAAACGATGTGTAGAAAAGGTAGATCCAGCACTCGAATAATTAAAAGTCAAATTTTATTTAGGTCATGTTAAAACAAGGGATAAAACAAAAATCCCGGGACCACGCTTACGCGTTTCAGACCACTAGGGTCCTTATTCATAGCTTACTTTACAAAGATAAAATTCACATATAAATAGTCAAAGACATTCAATCAGGTGACTGTTTAGGGCTGGATTTGAGAATTTAACTCTATGTTGTATGTTACAAAATTTGTGTCGTAGTTGCCCTATAATGTTATAATTCGCAAAATTATTATACAAGAAAAGGTGAAAACATCCCAAATGGCATATTAAAGAAAGACTGTCGTATAGTAAGAACTATTTCAATATACACAAAAAATTTTGTAACATACAACATAGAGTTAAATTCTCAAATCCAGCCCTAAACAGTCACCTGATTGAATGTCTTTGACTATTTATATGTGAATTTTATCTTTGTAAAGTAAGCTATGATTAAGGACCCTAGTGGTCTGAAACGCGTAAGCGTGGTCCCGGGATTTTTGTTTTATCCCATGTTTTAACATGACCTAAATAAAATTGGACTTTTAATTATTCGAGTGCTGGATCTACCTTTTCTACACATCGTTTTTGCTACATGATGGGGTTAATTACTATTAATGTGAGGCACATGGAGGTTAAATTCATCACACCTCAAGCCTCACAATGAGTGAAAGCAATTTATTTTTTTACAGCGTATACATCATAAATGATGCAAAAAATATTGTTGTCCAGGCTATTACGGCCGTGCCAATACCGAATATGTGTATATTGTATGTATTGACTTATTTTAATGTTTATTGTAAAAAATTTGGATGTGTATTTTTTTTAAATTTAATATTACTTTATGTTTTTACTTTATTTTTAAACTTTAATGCACTGGCATATATCTATATGCCAGTACATTAGCCTGTGTACGGATAGTACACAGGCAGTTGTTAGGACATACCATATTTCCTGTTAGGGCATACTTAGGTAAGACAGCCCTGGTATGGGCCTTGATCGCGTCACAGGAGTTCCCTGTGACACGATCCAAGGGGCATCCCCGCTTCTCATTTACCTCTGAATGCTGTGGTCAGCTTTGATGGCAGCATTCAGGAGAATATCGGCGGAGATGAGAGGTTTCTCTGACCTCCGCCGTTATAGAGTGGGGCTGGGGCTGTGTAATACAGCCATTGCCCCGCTCCTGACAGTAAGTGTGCGCGTGGTCAGCATGAGGTGATGCAACTGGCGCTGCACTAATGAGCGGCGGTTCAGGCACTAAAGACAGAACATGGGGGTGTTTTGCAGTGCGCCCGCAAAGTTTGTTCTTCAGTGCCGCTGGTCATTAGTGCAGCGCCGCCCGCATCACATCATGCTGATCGCGCGCACACACTTGTCAGGACTCAGGAGAGGGGCTATGACTGTACTACACAGCCGCAGCCCCCGCTCTCATACATTCATGTATTACTATACTAAGCTGAGCGGCCGCACAGCTTAGTATCGAAATACATTAAATAACGGTATTGAACCATTTGGGGGTGCACGGTATCGAAACAGTATCAAAGTTTCGATGCATCGTGCATCCCTATAAGCTACAATGCCAGTGTGAAAAGTATATCTGTTCTCATCCCAATATTTCTACAACCCTAAACTACTGATTCAGCACCAACGTAAAAGGATTGTACAAAATGAAAAGCTTCTTTCATTGCAAGGGTCCCCAATGATTAGATGTAACACCTCATGATCATCAGTTATAGCCAAATCTGTACCCACTAGAATTAAAACGCACCTCCTGGAGGAAAACCACTCTTTGAAGTTATTGTCTTCACAGGGTAAAAGAGGGGAGTCCTGAAAGGTGAAGGCCCTCTATTACATCCATATGTCCTAATAGTAAATAATGTTCACTGTTACTGGTGTTTAAGAATGCAGCTCATTGTCCTGCACTGAATTTGTGTGCCCTGTACAGTTAAAGGCTATGGACAAGTAACATTTTTTTTTATAATATATATTATATATATATGTAGCCCACCAGTGGTACTGTCCGTTGATATTTGCATAAGATGGACAGAGTATACAAGAAAGCCATTTCTTAAAGAGGCTCTGTCACCAGATTTTGCAACCCCTATCTGCTATTGCAGCAGATCGGCGCTGCAATGTAGATTACAGTAACGGTTTTATTTTAAAAAAAACTAGCATTTTTGGCCAAGTTATGACCATTTTTGTAGTTATGCAAATGAGGCTTGCAAAAGTCCAAGTGGGCGTGTTTAAAAGTAAAAGTCCAAGTGGGCGTGTATTATGTGCGTACATCGGGGCGTTTTTAATACTTTCACTAGCTGGGCGCTCTGATGAGAAGTAACATCCTCTTCTCTTCAGAACGCCCAGCTTGTGACAGTGCAGATCTGTGACGTCACTCACAGGTCCTGCATCGTGACGGCCACATCGGCACCAGAGGCTACAGTTGATTCTGCAGCAGCAACAGCGTTTGCAGGTAAGTCGATCTTACCTGCAAACGCTGATGCTGCTGCAGAATCAACTGTAGCCTCTGCTGCCGATGTGGCCGTCACGATGCAGGACCTGTGAGTGACATCACAGATCTGCACTGTCACAAGCTGGGCGTTCTGAAGAGAAGAGGATGTTACTTCTCTTCACAGCGCCCAGCTAGTAAAAGTATTAAAAACGCCCCGATGTACGCACCTAATACACGCCCACTTGGACTTTTACTTTTAAACACACCCACTTGGACTTTTGCAAGCCTCATTTGCATAATTACAAAAATGGTCATAACTTGGCCAAAAATGCTCGTTTTTTTAAAAATAAAAACGTTACTGTAATCTACATTGCAGCGCCTATCTGCTGCAATAGCAGATAGGGGTTGCAAAATCTGGTGACAGAGCCTCTTTAAGTAACAACACATTATCACCATATCAAGAAGTAAACCATATAACCTGATCAAATGTAAAGTGTCTCATTTACATTAGCCACCGAAAGACAGATTATAAAACGATAGGAATGAAAACAATTCCTGCAGTCGTCACAAATCGGATGTTACATCAATCTGATCTCTGAAGCAACCAAGGGATCAAAGTTACACTTGACAGAACCATTGAATTCCCAGTCTGGTCAGTCATGGACTTGTGAAACTTCACAATTCTGTCTGGAGCTGCTATTAGACTGACTGGTATTCAATGCCGTAATTAACACAGATCCAATTCTATAAACTGATGTAGAAAGCAGTTCAATTCACAGGTTTTCTAAATAGGACTAGTCCTCGACAGCTGGCAATTGAATACAATAGCAGACGTCAGAGTTGGGAAAAATCCGAATTTTCCAGAGGATCATAATCATAACTGACCAGAATTAGAGAAAAAAAAAATTATACATTTTTTGTTTGTAGTTTACATGCACATATTCTAGTACTTCTTCTAGTAGTAAATTGTTTTGCATCTCCCCTCCTAGTAGTCACAGCAGGCCTGCCTATCCCCCTCTGTCCCCGATCTTCTCCCCTCCTACAAGGCATATTCTGCATTGGTTTATGCGGAGACTGATGCAAGAGGCGCATAAAGCGTTGTCATTATATGTTCTCTCTGCCCTGTAGGTGGGATCTCTAATCACTTCTGTAAGAACCAAAACTCAGTCGCCAGGGCAGATTTTGTTAGTCGCCATAGTGCCCATGTTTTGGAGGGTGTCTGGTGTCTGTGGGAATTATCGCCCATTCATCCAGAAGAGTATTCGTGAAGCAGACGCTGATGTTGGAGGAGAGGACCTGGCTCACAATCTCTGTTCTAGTTCATCCCAGAGGTGTTAGTTGGGGTTGAGGCCAGGTCTCTGCTGGACAGTCAAGTTCTTCCACACCAAACTTACCCATCCATGTCTTTATGGACCTTGCTTTGTGCACTGGGGCACAGTCACGCTGGAACAGAAAAGGGCTGAACCCAAAACTGTTGCCACAAAGCTAGAAGCTACAATTGTCCAAAAATGTTTTGGTATACTGAAGCATTAAGATTTCCCTTCACTGGAACTAAGGGACCTAGGCCAACCTTATATAGTTTTATTACAAACATTACAATAAAACTCTCACAAATGCCTTGAGTGAAGAAGTTCCACCTACACTCTGATCCACCCGCCACAGATGGCAACAACTTTGGCACACTCAATTTAGCTTTCTTCAGCGGTGATCGATATACGCCAAACGTCTGTGGAGAAAACTGCATATCTCAGGAGCTTCCCTCCATTACAAATTCATGTTCAAAACTTACAACTCTGCCCTACGCCGTGCCAAACAAGCCTATTCCACCTCTCATCTCCGCATTATTAATCCAAAACGCCTCTTTGATACTTTTCATTCCCTCCTTAGGCCTCGTGCACACTTCCATCACCGTTTTCACGGCCGTTTTTCATGGATCCATGTGTCCGTTATGGTTTCCGTGTGTACTCTGTGTCGGTTCCGTATTTTCGTTTTAAACTGACATTTTGCTTCAGTTTTTCAAGGATCTGTTAAGTCTCTCAACATCCATCTTCAGGAATGAATGTGTACTGTAGTCTGTGAACTTTGGCACGTCCTGCCATTGCTAGGCCAACGGATCCGTCAAAAACGGACGACACACAAAAGACTTCAGTGTGCCTTCCGTTTTTTTCACTGACCCATTGACTTCTATGGGCCGCACGGTCACTGAATCACTGACAAAAGTAGGACATGCTCTACATTTGACGTAATGGAACAACGGATCCGTGAAAATAACGGAAGTGTGCATGGGCCCATTGAAATGAATGGCTCAGGGTGCTATTAGCGAAAAAAACGGACGTGGGCATGAGGCATTAGTCCTAAAGTGCAGACGCTGATCACAGATCTCAGTGCTGAAGACCTGGCCACTTATTTTAAGGTTAAAATTGACATCGGGCATATTATCATCTCCAGGTTCCCTGGTAGCATTTGACTCAATAACAGAAGTAGTCTCTAGGCTCTTCTTGTCCTACTACCTTCTCTAGTGATCTTATTCCCTCCCTTTACTACCAGACTAAACATTTTAACCTCTCTCTTTCTGGAATCTTTCCCTCCTCTTTTAAATATGCCGTTATAACCCCATTACGGAAAAAAACAACGCTTGACCTGTCCTGCACTGCCAACTACCGACCTATTTGTAATCTACCCTTCATCTCTAAACTCCTGGAATGCTTGGTCCGCTCTCTGCTAAGGGTATGTGCACACACACTAATTACGTCCGTAATTGACGGAACGTATTTCGGCCGCAAGTACCGGACCGAACTCAGTGCAGGGAGCCGGGCTCCTAGCATCATAGTTATATACGGTGCTAGGAGTCCCTGTCTCACTGCAGGACAACTGTCCCGTACTGTAATCATGTTTTCAGTACAGGACAGTAGTTCCACGGAGAGGCAGGGACTCCTAGCATCGTACATAAGTATGATGCTAGGAGCCCGGCTCCCTGCACTGTGTTCGGTCCACTACTTGCGGCCGAAATACGTCCGTCAATTACGGACGTAATTAGTGTGTGTGCACATACCCTAACTCTTCTTCACCCCTTACAATCTGGTTTCCACTCTACAGAAACTGTGCTTACTAAAGTCTCAAATGATCTGATGGCTAAATCTAACGGCAAATACACTCTACTGATTCATGTAGATCTCTCTGCAGCGTTTGACACTGTAAACCATCAACTTCTACTACCTCTGATCCACTCTACTGGCCTTAAGGACGCGGCTCTCTCTTGATTTTCTTCCTGTCTCTCTGACCCCTCTTTCGGTGTGTCATTTGCTGCTACTTCTCTTCTTCTTCCTGTTGAGGTTCCTCAGGGTTCCGTCCTGGGTCCAATACTCTTTGCTCTCTACACAGCCCCTATTGGACAAACCATCAGCAGATTTGGCTTCTGGCACCATCTATACGCTGATGACACCCAATTATATACCTCTCATCACGATATCAACCCTGCTCAAATACAAAACACCAGTGATTGTCTGTCCACTGTCTCTAAGATCATGTCTTCTCTCTATCTAAAACTGAGCTCCTTATGGTTTCCACCATCTGCTAACCTACATAAACCTGATGTCTCCATCTCAGTGTGTGGTACTACCATAACTCCTAGGCAGCACGTCTGCTGTATTGGGGCTATTTTTTAATTAGACCTTTCCTTTACTCCTCACATTCATGTCACCTGAACCTTAAAAATGTCTCCAGGATCTGCCCTTTTTTTTTTTTTTACAGTAGAAACAGACAAAACTCTCATTGTTGCTCTGATTCACTCTCATTTGACTGCTGTAACTCATTACTAATCGGTCTTCCCCTCACTAAACTTTCCCCTCTTCAATCTATTGCTAATGCAGCATCTTTCTGACCAGCCGCTACACCAATGCCTCTACCCCGTGCCAGTCACTGCACTGGTTGCCTATTCACTTTAGAATAAAATGTAAACATACCACAAAGCTCTCCACAGTGCTGCACCTCCTTATATCTCCATCTACTACTCTACCCATACTCTACATTCTGCTAACGACCTTAGATTAACATTCTCCATAATCCAAACCTCCCACTAGTTGTCTGGAATGTGCTACAACTAGTTTCAAACATCCACAGTTTTAAACGTGCCCTGAAAACACATCTGTTTAGATAGATCTTTAACAATCCCTAATCTGACACCTTTTCTTGGCCCCACTATTAAATTTGTCATCAGAACCTGACCCCTTCATTGAGCAGTATCCCCCACACTCCTTGCACCCGATTGCACTTCAGGTCCGTCAAACACGGACACTGGCTGGTGACGGCTCATGCAGCTTTAGGTATAATACCCCTTTTGTATAAATGATGCCTGGACCATTGTACTAAACAAGCACTCCTTACATTTTGTGTCCCCCTTATTTCCTCATAGATTGTAAGCTCTTGCGAGCAGGGCCTTCTCCCTTTTGTTTATATTTGTTTTATCACTATGTAAAACTGATATTGTCTGTACATGTTCCCTCTGAATTGTAAAGTGCTGCCAAAGTATGTTGGCACTATATGAAGATTATAATTATTGCATTATCCCACCTCCACCAAACTTTACAGTTGGTGCAATGCAGTCAGACAACCAAACCCAGACTCGTCCATCAGACTGGCAGATAGAGAAGGGTGATTCATCCCTCCACAGAACACGTTTCCACTGCGCCAGAGTCCAGTGGCGGCTGCTTTACACCACTCCATCCGACGCTTCGTATTGTGCCCGGTGATGTAACGCCGTCATTGCAGCTGCTCGGCCATGGAAACCCATACCATGAAGCTCCCGGCGCATAGTTTTTGTGCGGATGTTATTGCCACAGGAGGTTTGGAGCTCTGCAGTGATTGAGTCAGCAGAGCGTGGCCACTTTGTAACTTTACGTGGTCTATCACTTCATGGCTGATTTGCTGATGTTCGTAAACGCTTCCACTTTGCAATTATATCACTGAGAATATTTAGGAGGGGAGAAATGTTATAACCTAACTTGTTGCAATGGTGACATCCTATTACAGGACCACGCTGGAATTCAGTGATCTCTTTAGAACGATCCATTCTTTCAAAAAAGTTTGTAAAGGCGACTGCATGGCGAGGTGCTTGATATTATACACCTGTGACAATGGGACTGAATGAAAAACCTGAATTCAATGTTGAAGAGGTGTGTCCCAATACTTTTGTACATATAGTGTATGTTCTTTTCACATACTAAATATAGTCGACAAAAATTCATGTAAAAAAGTCCAGCTCTGTGTGGCAGCTGAGAGTTCGCAGCCGCTTACACTGAATCCCATGAAACAGCTTCCAGGCGACTGCTGCATGCGAAGGACTCACCCATTTGTTGCTCCTCTGCCCTAATATTTAGAGCCGTTCAGAAAGGCAACATTTTTAATAAATTTATAGTACGCAGAATTCACACTAGTAATATACATTCATCAGCGTTCTAATCACAGAAACTAATGGCATATTACTAGGCTCGTTGGGGGTCCAACTGCTGGGACCCCCACTGATACTGGAGATTAGGGGGGGGCAGCGCTGTTATGGACAACCCCTCTAAAGTGGTTGTTTCATGAACGGATATCCATATGCTCTGCAGTATTTGGTCATATGAATGTCTAAGGGAAGGCAACAGAGCGTAGAGCCACTAACTAATAGCAGCTCCCACTCTAATGCAGTGGTTCTAAACTTGGGGTACACCGGGAGGAAATAAAATCTAAGATTGCCCTAGCGATCAGCAATGTTTCATTACTGGTTGCCAGGGGACTGACGGGCGATCCGACATGCTTACAGAATAAACAGGTCAGCTCTTAAAGCCCACCCAGCTCAGGAAGCCTGCTCTCCCACCACCATCATGATCCTTCTTCTATGCGGGTTGGTCACATTGTTATGGGGGGTCTGTAATCAGAATGGGTCTGATCTAGGGCCTGTCAGTTTTAGGGGGGATGGAGATATATATATATATATATATATATATATATATATAGACTGGTCTGGGGTAGGTATCTTTATTTATGAGGTCTGGCGTGTGTTCTGCATCCATTCTGGGGTCCGCTGAAGGGGTCATATGTACTATTAGTGACTCAAAATGAGCATGTCGGTTGCACGTTGAACCACGCAAGCCACTTTTTATACCCGTCTTCTGCGCAGACACCATGAAACAGTGCCGCATCCGCCACACAACAGACATCCTACCCTCCAACATTTTCGTCCCCATTTGCGCTCCCGATCAACCCTGGAACGCACAAAAATCATTCAGAGAACACTTTTATGGCAATTTGCGGAAGCTACACCCATTAGTATGCAGACACCAATGGCACCCGATAGATCCCATTAACTTATAACGGGGGCCATCGGCGTTCTGACGTGCGCTATTCTTCCCTTCAAATCTGAAAGAATTGCCGACTGAGGCTCCAAACCTAACCTACGAGGGCAGTGTGAGGTCTATGGTCAGCTCTAGCCTTTAATATTTTCTATTATAGGACCAACACGTGCACCTGTAATGGGAGAAGCTCGTATATTATACACATAGTACTCTATAGAGATTACCATAGTAACAGCGGAGCACACCACATACACATGACGGTTACCGTGACTGCACCTCGCCAAGATAGCGCCTCAGAATGACGCATTATACCGGCAGTCATGTCCGCTCTGACCCCGTGTATAATAAAAAGCTGAGCTTGTTCAAACCTACCGCTCGAATCCACAGGCAAAGGTGCAGCGCCGCGCCTCTCATTGACGTCACTTCCGTAAACAACAAAACCGTCAGGGGCCGCAGACTCGTCCCGCCATGTTGGTTTTGGGCAACGCTGGGGTCTTGCCTTTCTACACCTGCTCTAGTAAGGGAAAGGCGCCGTAATAGTGGTTATACTTCCGTGTGGATGGAACGCGTGCGTTTCGGCTCCATAACAATAAGGAAATATATTAATACTAGAGGATTATGTGACTTCATCTTCTTCAAGTTCCAGGTCAGCAGGCAGCCAATCAGTGTAGAGGGCGGGGCTTGTAATATTTACAAATAGTGGCTCTTCTCACGCACATGTCGGTATCCTGGTCAGTATTTTGCTTCAGTATTTGGAAGCCAAAACCGGTAGTGGCACATAAACAGAAAAAACCTATAATGGGAAGATTTGCACCTCTTCCGTGTTTTGGCCCCACTCCTGGTTTTAGCTTTCAAATACTGAAGCAGAAGAAATTGCCAACTTTGAAGTTATAATGTTGTTTTAGTGGTCAACCATGTCTGACGTTTTGGCTAGTCCTTTTCAAGCATTAGTGTCCATTCACACGTTGCGGTTGAAGCGTATCTGAAAACCGAATTCGGTTTTACCTTGATTTGGTGCGTTTTTCAATGTGGTTTTGATTTGGTGGCTCTTTCAATGTGGTTGCACCTCAACCGCAAGGTGTGAACTGACCCTTAGGCTAGCTGAAGCATTGCACACTAGTGATCAATCCATTTTCTTCGTCCCGGTCTATTGTATGAAAGATTGAGTCTTATTTTAGCTGGCGTGCATCCAATAATGTGGCGCTGTCTCATCTACATTGCATATTTATCAAGCCCCGCTCTTTTTCTGACCCTTGTTGGCTAATGGGGAATGGCTAGTATGTTTCAGACTGAAATTTACAAAGAAAAATCTACGTAGGTCAGTAGCTGCGCCAAATTCATATAACCGCTCTGTCATGTTTAAAAATATGGCGCATGCTAAGCTAAACTGCAGTATTTCTCACCAGTACACCTGTATTAATAAATATTTTCCACAAGACCTCAGAATAAAAAATATAAGAAAAATCCTGATTGTCAATATCAGAATTCGAAGTCCCAAGTTATCGCACAGCTGGCACACTTCTTTTTGGGGAACTTCTTTGGCATGCATTCGGGAATTTGTAGCTTACAGGATCCGTAAAAAAACGTGGGAAGTTTGGCTCAATGCCAGTTTCCTTCTTTTGGAGGTTAGAGGTAGAGATGAGCGAACCGGGACAACCGAACCCGGTTTCGGTCCGAACTTCCGGTAAAGTTCGGTTCGCAGCGAATCCGAACTTCACCGGGTTCGGCCGAACCCGTTTTGACCGAACCCGGTCAAAAACATTATACAAATCGGCAGCCACTTATCTCTATCAATCACTGATAGAGAAAAGAGGCTGCTGATTAAAAATAAAATAAAAAGCATTTCATACGTACCCGGTCGTTGTCTTAGTGACGAGTCCCTCTTCTTCCTCCAGTCCGACCTTTTCTGACGCGGCAGCCTGTGATTGGCTGCAGAGGCCTCTGCAGCCTGTGATTGGCTGCAGAGGCCGCGGCAGCCTGTGATTGGCTGCAGCGCTCACATGGGCTGCATCGTCATCAAGGAATGTCGGGCCGGATGTCGAGAGGGACGCGTCACCAAGGCAACGGCCAGGAGACCGGACTGGAGGAAGCAGAAAGTTCTCGGTAAGTATGAACGTCTTTTTTTTTACAGGTACTGTGATCGGTAGTCACTGTCCAGGGTACTGAAACAGTTACTGCCGATCAGTTAACTCTTTCAACACCCTGGACAGTGACTATTTAGGGTATGTGCACACACACTAATTACGTCCGTAAATGACGGACGTATTTCGGCCGCAAGTACCGGACCGAACACAGTGCAGGGAGCCGGGCTCCTAGCATCATAGTTATGTACGATGCTAGGAGTCCCTGCCTCTCTGCAGGACAACTGTCCCGTACTGTAATCATGTTTTCAGTACGGGACAGTAGTTCCACGGAGAGGCAGGGACTCCTAGCATCGTACATAAATATGATGCTAGGAGCCCGGCTCCCTGCAGGGTGTTCGGTCCGGTACTTGCGGCCGAAATACGTCCGTCCATTACGGACGTAATTAGTGTGTGTGCACATACCCTTACTGACGTCGCCTAGCAACGCTGCCGTAATGACGGGTGCACACATGTAGCCACCCGTCATTACGGGGCCTCATGCACACGACCATAAAAACACCCGTTATCACGGGTCGTAATTACGACCCGAAATAGCGGGCCCATAGACTTCTGTTAGCCACGGGTACCTTCCCGTTTTCTCACGGGAAGGTGCCCGTGCCGTTAAAAAGATAGAACATGTTCTATTTTTTTATTTTACGGGCCGTGCTCGTAATTACGACTCGTAACTACGAGCACGGCCGGCCGGCCACGGGCAGCCGGCCGCTTTTGCGAACCGTGCTGTCATTATAATTATAGCAGCACGGCCCGAAAAATAGAACATGTTCTATTTTTTTAACGGCACGGGCACCTTCCCGTGAGAATACGGAAAGGTACCCGTGGGTAACAGAAGTCTATGAGCCCGTTATTGCGGGTCGTAATTACGACCCGCAATAACGGGTATTTTTACGGTCGTGTGCATGATGGGAGCACGGCTCGGAAAAACGAACGGCTGCCCGTGCTCATCTCCTGAAATAATCTGTGCTGCCTTAAACTTTGTGGACAGGTCAGGATCCTGTTTCTTTTAAATGCTGCTAGGGAACCCGCTCGATCCACTATATAAGGCTACGCTACAGTGCAGCATTTAAAAGAAACAGGATCCTGACCTGTCCACAGAATTTAAGGCAGCACAGAGTATTTCAGGAGATGAGCGTGCAGATTCAGTGCTGCTGTGAACTCTGCTCTTACCATTACGTAGCTCTCAGTCTGTTATCTCTCCTCCACTCCTGTCCTCAAGAACACCTTCACATGATTGGCAAGTCACCACGTAATGGTAAGAGCAGAGTTCACAGCAGCACAGAGTATTTCAGGAGATGAGCGTGCAGATCTTGTGCGTGGTGGTGACTTGCCAATCATGTGAACGTGTTATAGAGGACAGGAGTGGAGGAGATGTAACAGACTGAGCTACGTAATGGTAAGAACAGAGTTCACAGCAGCACAGAGTATTTCAGGAGAGGAGCGTGCAGATTCAGTGCTGCTGTGAACTCTGCTCTTACCATTACGTAGCTCAGTCTGTTACCTCTCCTCCACTCCTGTCCTCAATAACACCTTCACATGATTGGCAAGTCACCACCCCGCACAAGATCCGCACGCTCATCTCCTGAAATACTCTGTGCTGCTGTGAACTCTGCTCTTACCATTACGTGGTGACTTGCCAATCATGTGAAGGTGTTCTGGAGGACAGGAGTGGAAGAGAGGTAACAGACTGAGAGCTACGTAATGGTAAGAGCAGAGTTCGCAGCAGCACTGAATCTGAACGCTCATCTCCTGAAATACTCTGTGCTGCCTTAAACTATATGGACAGGTCAGGATCCTGTTTCTTTTAAATGCTGCACTGTAGCGCAGCCTTATATAGTGGATCGAGCGGGTTCCCCAGCAGCATTTAAAAGAAACCGTGTTTGTGTATGTGTGTGTTTGGGTATGTGACTTTGTCTGTTTTTGTTTTTATATGTGTGTTTGTGTATATGTGTGTGTATATATGGGTGTGTTTGTGTATATGTGTTTTGTGTATATGTTTGTGTATATATGGGTGTATTTGTGTATATGTTTGTGTGTAGATGTTTGTGTGTGTTTTTGTATATGTGTATATGTGTGTATATGGGTGTGTGTTTGTGTGTATATATGGGTGTGTTTGTGTATATGTGTTTGTGTATATGTGTGTTTGGGTATGTGTGTTTTTGTTTGTATATGTGTTTGTGTATATGTGTTCGTGTATGTGTGTATAACTGTGTGTGTGTGTGTGTTTGGATATGTGTGTTTTTGTTTGTATATGTGTGAGTTCGTGTATATGTGTGTTTGTCTGTTTATGTGTGTGTGTGTGTGTGTGTGTGTGTGTGTGTATATCTTGTTGTGTTTGTGTATATATGTGTGTGTCTGTGTATGGTTGTTTGTTTGTGTGTGCGTGTATATATGTGTGTAGGTGAGTAGAAGTATTGGTATTGTTCACATTGATAACTGTTTTTTTATGTTGTTGCAGATTTTGATGTACCGATTGGACTACATCTTCAATTCGTTGGACTACTGCGTAGATCTGCGTTTTTTCAAATTTTAATAAAATGGTTAACGAGGGTTTTGTTGGGGATTTCTTATTTCAATAAAAAAGAATTGTCTTTGTGTTTTTTTTTCAAACTTTATTAGTGCCTAGATAATGGCAGTTGGCTGATTGACAGCATCCATTATTAAGGCGGTACTTAGTGTTAGCCGGTGCAGAGGCTAGCACTAACCACCCATTATTACCCCGGTACCCACCACCACCAGGGGTGCCGGGAAGAGCTTGGTACGATCCAGTACCCGACCATCTGTTGTGATGGTCGGGTACTGGGGCGGCCGTAGGCTGGTATTATGAGGCTGGGAAGGGCCAAAATCAGTGGACCTTCCCACCCTTGTAATGCTAGGCTGCAGCTGCTGTGTTGTATCGGGCTGGTTATAAAAATGGGGGGGACCCCCACGTCGTTTTTTTTTTTGAATTTAACAAATTTAGCAATAGACGGGTCCCCCACATTTTTAATAACCAGCCATATACAAGGCCGCAGCAGTCTGGCATTACATGGGTGGGAAGGGCCACTGGTTTTGTCCATTCCCAGGCTAATAACACTGTGTTGTATGTGGCTGGTTATGATAAATTGGGTGGAACCCCATGTCTTTTTTAAAAAAAAAATGTAAATAAATAAATAATTTAAAAAAAATGACGTGGGGTCCCCCCCCACTTTTATAACCAGCCAGATACAACACAGCAGCAGCAGCCTAGCATTACAAGGGTGGGAAGGTCCACTGTTTTTGGCCCTTCCCAGCCTCATAATACCAGCCTGCGGCCGCCCCAGGGCCCGACCATCACAACAGATGGTCGGGTACTGGATCGTACCTGGCTCTTCCCGGCACCCCTGGTGGTTTTGGGTACCGGGGTAATAATGGTGGTTAGTGTTAGCCTCTGCACCGGCTAACACTAAGCCTCGCCTTAGTAATGGATGTTGTCACTCAGACAGCGGCCATTACTAAAGTGGTAATAATAAAATTTGAAAAGACAAAGATATAGATAAAATATTTTATTGAAATAAAGCACCCCCAACACAACCCTCATTAACCATTTTATTGTAGAAAAAAAAAACGTCATCTAAGTAGTCCTCGAAACCGACGTAGTCCAAACACCAAACCTGTAAAAAAAAAAAAAAAATGAAATAAAACATGTCGTAGGCTTAGATTCAGTTTAATGTGTGATACTGACTGTTATACCATGTATAGAAGCCTGCCGTGAAGTTGACTTAGATACAGGGCGCCAGCAGACAGTATCATACATGGCCATACATACATATATACAAATATACATACATACATATATACAAACATACATACATATATACAAGCATGCACATATATACATGCAAATATACATACATGCAAACATACACACATATATACATGCAAACTATCATACATACATGCATACACACACACATGAAAACATACATACAAACAAACATGCAAAGATACATACATACATATATACAAGCATGCACAAATATACATGCAAACATAAATACATGCAAACATAATTACATACATGCACATATATATAAACATACATGCAAACATACATGCAAAAATAAAAACATGCAAACATACATACATGCACATATATACATACATACATGACAACATACATACAAACATACATGACAACATACATACATGCAAACATACATACATGCAAACATACATACACACATGCAAACATATATACATGCAAATATACATACAAACATGCACATGTATACATACATGCCAACATACATGCAAACATACATGCACATATATACATACATACATGACAACATACATACATGCAAATATACATACATACATACACACATGCACATATATACATACATGCCAACATACATGCACATATATACATACATGACAACATACATGCATAGATGACAACATACATACATATATATATACACACATGCAAATATACATACAAACATGCATACATACATGCAAACATACATTCATGCAAACACACATACATGCAAACATACATACATACAAATATACATACACACATGCACATATATACATACATGACAACATACATACATACATGACAACATACATGCAAAAATACATACATGCAAACATACATACATACATACATACATGCAAATATATACATGCAAATATACATACAAACATGCACATATATACATACATGCCAACATACATGCACAGATATACATACATACATACATGACAACATACATACATGCCAACATACATACATACATACATACATGCCAACATACATACATGCCAAAAAAAAATAATAATACGTTCATACTTACTTTCCTCCTGTCCGGCCTCCAGCGATGACGTTTCATTCATGTCGCCGCTGCAGCCTGTGATTGGCTGCAGAGGCGGTCACGTGGGATGAAGCGTCATCCTGACGTGCGTGACCGCCACTACAGCCTGTGATTGGCTGCAGCGGCGAAAGGGATGAAACGTCATCGCTGGAGGCCGGACAGGAGGAAAGTAAGTACGAACGTATAATTTTTATTTTTTTATTACATAAATAGTGTTTTCCGCGCGCCGAGCATGTACTGTGAAGGTTGCTGAAAGAGTTAGTGCAGCCCATTAACTCTATCAGCACCCTGGACAGTAGCATGCTCGGCGCACGTAAGTGACAGGTTCGGTCAGAACTAGTTCGGTCCGAACCGAACTTTTTTGTGAAATTCGGCGAACTAGCCGAACCGAACTTTTGATAAGTTCGCTCATCTCTAGTTAGAGGGATGGATCTAGCTCTGTCTAGAATCATTACAGTAAAGTGTAGCTAAACGTTTGACAAACTTCTGACATGTCATAGTGACGTGTCGGAAGTTTGGATTGGAGGAGGTCCAAGCACTGAGACCCCCACCAATCTCTAGAACGAAGCAGCCGCTCAGCTGCTTCGTGTCTGTTCGGCTATTTCCGTAAAGCCGATGTATCGGATTACGGGCTCATAGACTTTCTATTGAGTCCATACACGATACATTTATTTTCGGAAAAAGCCGAATAGACACGAAGCGGCTGAGCACTCACACGAACGCTTCAGCTGCTTCATTCTAGAGATTGGTGGGGGTCTCAGTACTCGGACCCTCACCAATCCAAACTTCTGACATGTCACTATAACATGTCAGAAGTTTGTCAAACGTTTAGCTACACTTTAAGGTTCAATGAGAAAAAAAACAGTAGTCTGCATTTACACTGTGCGTTTTTGTTGCGTTTTTGGCATGCATTTTGGTTTTGGTAGATAAATCCCATATCTGTCATATATTTCAATGTGAGTTAACCAAAACCAAAAAAAAAAGAACGCATTCTAAAACTGCAACAAAAAACACACAGTGTGCCCCAGGCCGAAGAGACGTTAGCATTCTCAAAGGGATTGTCTCATGAAAATAACCCCTGTCGACATACACTATAAGGGCATATGGATGCCATAGAGGAGTGTGCGATCCCTGCACCTGTGTGTCCATCACATGACCATGGACAGAATTTTATCTACTGGGAGTAAACAATGAATGTTCGTACTGAATGACAACAAGCAGAGATCTTGAAAACAGTGAAAAATGAATACAGAAAGTATATTGAAATTGTACCTGGACTGCTCCCTACTGAATGAATACATTCTTAACTGCAGATTCGCACCACAAACAAGCTGCCTCTACTTAGCCACAAATCATATATTCCTTGAAAAAAATGCCCCCTGATGTAACATTACATTCCTTCACGGAAGATATTATAGATACTAATCTGCTCATTACATGTAAAGCTTTCATTATTGTGTATGTTCAAGTAATGTGCTGCATGACCACTAAGTGTCACCCTCTCCCCATTGTAATGAATTGACCATTTTGTAGCTTTGCAATAGAATTGTTTGTTTTTTTTACATAAATAAGGCATTGTCCACACTGTTTTTTTTTTCTTTTGTGTTTCTTTTTTTAATACAATGATTGTATACATCTTTTTTTCTTATATTTCCTGACGGAAGTGTAGCCAACTGTCTGTCCATTGACTTTTTTTTTAAATGTACTCTAAATTACTTTTTTCCATTATTAAATAGCGAAGCAGGCTAAGAAAACAGAAACCTATGAAATGTGTACCGAAGGACAGTATTTGATGTGTGTTTACCTAGGGCCGATTCTAGCTTTTCTGCTGCCTGAGGCGAAAATTGAAATGGCGCCCCCCAGATTTTGATTGACATCCCCCTGGCTGTTCTACATCACCAGCAGCCTCCTCCAACTCTTGCAGATGCGCCGTTGCCTTGTACTGGCATACGCGGTGCAGCCGGGCAAAGTACACTTGCTGCACGGTGTGTGCCCAAGTAGTACAAGGAAATGGTGCATCCGAGAAAGTTGGAGGAGACTGGTACTGATGTATAACGGTTAGAGGGATGTCAATCAATCATGGAAAGGTGTGTTTGGAGGCAGGACTATGTGACTCTTCAGGATAGCGGCACCGTCCCATGACCCTTTAATGAGTAATTAGCATATAGCGTGCAGCATTTTAAAACTTGATTTTATAGCTTTTGCTGCATCTGAAAAAAAAACGTACAGGGGAATGTATGGAAATATTGTCAGGACAAGTATTACCGCATGGTGGCGGTTCAAGGAGTTAAAACTACATGACAGGTTAACATTAAATATACAATGAATTGAAATCAACTCCATCTGCCCTGCAATTTCGTTATTATAAATATATCCTATATAATTACAGTTCAGAACCAAGTGCTGACATATATACAATACCAGAACAAAGCTCGTACATATATACAGCACCAGAACAAAGCTCAGTACAAATATACAGCTCCAGAACAAAGCTCAGTACATAATTACAGCTCCAGAACCAAGCTCAGTACATAATTACAGCTCCAGAACCAAGCTCAGTACATAATTACAGCTCCAGAACCAAGCTCAGTACATAATTACAGCTCCAGAACCAAGCTCAGTACAAATATACAGCTCCAGAACAAAGCTAAGTACATAATTACAGCTCCAGAACCAAGCTCAGTACATAAATATAGCACCAGACCCAAGCTCATACATATATACAGCACCAGAACAAAGCTCAGTACATATATACAACACCAGAACAAAGCTCAGTACATAAATACAGCACCAAGCTCAGTACATAAATACAACACCAGCACCAAGCTCAGTACATAAATACAGCACCAAGCTCAGTACATACATACAACACCAGAACCAAGATCAGTACATATATACAGAACCAGAACAAAGCTCAGTACATATATACAAGATCAGAACCAAGCTCAGTACATAAATACAGCACGAGAACCAAGCTTAGTACATAAATACAGTACCAGAACCAAGCTCAGTACATATATATATATCTCCATAACCAAGCTCAGTACATATATACAGCTCCAGAACAAAGCTCCGTTCATATATACAGCTCCAGAACCAAGATCATTACATATATACAGCACCAGAACAAAGCTCAGTACATATATACAACACCAGGTTTCAGGCACTCTTTTTAGGACTTCTCATGTTGAGAGCCTTGGGTGCTAACTTTTGGTTGTATTTTTCCTATGTAATATGTTTGAAAAAGCTTAATAAAAACTCTTAATGATTGAAAAAAACAAAAAACATATATACAACACCAGAACCAAGCTCAGTACATATATGCGGCACCAGAACAAAGCTCAATACATATATACGGCACAGACTCCCATAGAAGCCTATGGGTGCTTCCGTAATTAAGGAGGGCTACGGACGTGCATCCATAAACCGTCCGTATTTACGGAAACGTTGCTATGCAACATGTTGGTGACATAATTTGCAGCCTCCCCTTTTTTTACAGGTCTGTATATACGGATCAAATACGGATGCAATACGGACAGTATTTACAGAAAGATGAAAATACGGTTGTGTGCATGGAGCCTTAATAAAGTTAAAACACAGGAATCATGCATACAGTGACGTCACAGTATAAGAAAAAATTCACATAATGATGTCACAGCAAAAGAATAATTGAAAAATAGATGCCACATTTTTTTTAAAAAATGGTGATGTCTTAACACGGGAATAATGCATACAGTGATGTCACGGTAATGCACAAAAAAATGTCATTCACATAGTGACATCACAGCATAAGATAAAAAAAACACATAATGATGTCACAGCAAAGTAATAGTGAAAAAATGATGCCACGGTGAAATAATGCACAGAACAGGGATGCAACAAGTAACCATGGGACTTCATAGCAAAAGCATACCTGCCGTACAGTTACTATAAAACTACCACAATATTTATCCTGCGTGGTGAACGCCAAATAATGCCTTGAATTGCTGGCATATCCTTTTCCAAAGAATGGAATAAAAAGTGATTAAAAACTCACATGTACCCCAAAAATAATACAGCCGGTCCCGCAAAAAAAACATCCCCACTCAGCTTAGTAGATGCAAAAATAAAAAAAGTTATGGCTCTCAGAATATGGCGACACAAAAACCAAATATTTTTTTTTTTATAAAAAGTGATTTTATTCTGCAAATGCTGTAAAACATAAAAAAAAACATATAAATTTGGTATCACCGTAATCGTATCAACCCGTAGAATAAAGATAACCTGTCAATTTATGGTGCGCGGTGAACACCTTTTTGGTCACCTTGCCTTCCAAAAAATTAAATACACAGTAAACAAAAGTTGCATGTACCCTAATTCTGTACCAATAAGGTAAAAGTACTAGAGGTTGTCCTGCAAAAAACAAGCTCTCACGCAGCTCCGTCAAAAGAAAATTAAAAAAGTTATAGTTTATTTAAACAAACGTGTTTTTATTGTGTTAACGTAGTAAAATATCAAAAAGTATATAAATTTGTTAGCAGCTAACATGTCATTTATACTGCACGAGGAATGCCCTGAAAAAAAGAAATAAAACGCAATTCCAGATCCACTGTTTTTTCAATTTCAAGGGCGGGCCCAAGCACATCTGCTGGAAGCAAGGCTGCCCGTATTGTACCAGGGCAAAACCTTCCCAGCGAAAAGTTCCCCGAACTGCAAAGAAGGAAAGGTCTCTAAAAAGGTGCAGAGTGTGTTCCAAAAAGGGGATTGGAATGGATAATTCGTTAGGGCGACACTGGCCTGTGCATAAAGGATTGCTTCAAAGCGTTCCACACATCTATGGATTATTTTTATTATTTAGTTATCTCTTTATGATACCACTCCCCTCAACTCATATGCCCCACATTATAAATTACAAGACTTAGAACATCAGAAGCAAGTAGAACAAACCGCAATTTCTCATATTTTGAAGAAAATTTCAAAAGCCTTTTTTTTTAGGTACCAGTTCAGTTCTGAAGTGGCTTTAAGGGGCCTATATATTAGAAACCCCCATAAACACCCCATTTTAACCCCTTCCCGACATTTGCCGTACATGTACGTCATGGAAAGTACTGACTTCCCGCATCTTGCCGTACATGTACGCCAAATGTTTGGGACCGGCTCAGAAGCTGAGCCGGTGCCATCATCACCTGATCTCAGCTGTATCTTACAGCTGACATCCGGCTGTAACGGCGGGGACCGAAATTAGCTTCGATCCCCGCCATTAACCCCTTAAGTGCAGCGCTCAAACGCGATCGCTGCACTTAAGGTGTTTGCAGCTCATCGGAACCCCAGTAATGAAATTGCCGGGGTTCCGGTGGCTGCAATGGCAACCGGAGGCCTAATACTGGCCTCCCGGTCTGCCTAGCACCGAAGCCGGTCAAGATCCGCCCGGCGGCGGAGCCTGATCGGCTTCCGTAGCTGCCGGCAAGATGGCGCCGGGTCAGGAGCTGATCCGGCGTCATCAGCGGTGGAAGTCAGCTGTACTGTACAGCTGACATCCACCTGTAACGGCAGGAACCGGAGCTAGCTCCGATCCCTGCCATTCACCCCTTCGATGCAGCAATCGAAAGCGATTGCTGCATCGAAGCGGTTACTAGCAGATCGCCAGCCCTGACAGGCAATCGGGACTGGCGACTGCTGTTATGGCAACAGGAGACACAATGGTCTCCTGCTCTGCCATTACGGAAGCCGATTTAGGCCCCGCCGGGAGGCGAAGCCTAATCGGCTTGCTGTCAGTGAATGACTGACAGATCTAATACATTGCACTACATAGGTAGTGCAATGTATTAGAAAAAAAAAAATCTGACCGTTGGAACTTCAAGTCCCCTAGTGGGACTTGAGAAAAAGTGTAAAAAAAGTATAAAAAAGTGTAAAAAAAAGTGCAAAAAATAAAAGTTTGAAAACAATAAAAGTTTCAAGTAATCAAATAAAACACAATCCCCCTTTTACTCTTATCAAGTCCTTTATTATTGAAAAATAATAAAAAACCATATGTATTTGGTATCGCCACGACCGTAACGACCGGAGGTATCAAAATATTATATTATTTATTGCACATTTATTGCGGTGAACAGCGTAAAAAAAAACGTAAAAAACGTTACCAGAGTTTCTGTTTTTTGGTCACTTTGCCTACAAATATTAGAATAAAAAGTGATCAAAAAGTCGCACGTATCCAAAAATGGTACCTATAAAAACTATAGCTCGTCCCGCAAAAAACAAGCCCTCACACACCTCCGTCGACAAAAAAATTAAAAAGTTATGGTTCTCACAACTTGGCGACAGAAAAAATACATTCTTTTTACAAAAGTAATTTTATTGTGCAAAAAGTTGTAAAACATAAAAAAGTTCTATAAATTAGGTATCGCCGGAATCGTACTGACCCACAGAATAAAGTTAACATGTAATTTATAACGCATGGTGAACGCTGTATAAAAAAAAAACGAAAAAAGCTGTGCCAGAATTGCGTTTTTTTGTTTACCCGGCATCCCAAAAAATAGGATAAAAGGTGATCAAAAAGTCGCATGTACCCCAAAATGGTACCAATAATAACTACAGCTCGTCCCGCAACAAACCAGCCCTCATACCGCTACGTCTATGAAAAATAAAATTAGTTATGGCTCCAATAAGTCAGGAAATAAAAAAATATGCAGTTGTGCCCGAGGGGAACATTTCTTCTGTTTGAAGAGGCGATTTTTCAAGGACCTAAAATTAGGGAACCAGGAAAGGGAGGGCCCAAACATATCCGCTGGAAGCGACGGTGCCCGTATTATACCAGGACAGCACTTCCCAGCAAAATTCCCCAAACTACAAAGGCGCGGAGTGTGGACCAAAAGGGGGATAAGAAATGACACCATTTATAAGTGCGACACCGGCCTGTGCGGAAAGGATTGCTTCACAGCGTAACACACATCTATGGATCATTTTATTGGTTTTTTTTACCCCGTTATTATACCACCTGACTATGCCCCTTATATACTCCGCCCGGCTTACATATGCCCTACATTATAAACGGAAACACCAGTAAGACTCCAAACAAAACTACTACCAAGCAAAATCCACGCTCCAAAAGCCAAATGGCATTTCCTCCCATCTGAACCCTACAGCGTGCCCAAACAGCAGTTTCCTTCCACATATATGGCATCGTCATACCCGGGAGAACCCTTTTAGCAATTTTTGGGGTGTGTGTCTCCAGTGGCATAAGCTGGGCACGACATATTTGCCACTGAATGGCATATCTAGGGAAAAATATAAATTTTTAATTTGCACCATCCGCAGCGCATTCATTTATGGAAAAGACCTGTGGGGTGAAAATGCTCACTACACCCCTTAATAAATGCCTTGAGGGGTGCAGTTTCCATAGTGGGGTCACTTCCCAGGGGTTTATTTTTATTATTTCACATCTGAGCCTCTGCAGTTGTGAACCAATACTTTGTAAATCGCCAAATTAGGCCTCAATTTTACATGGTACGCTTTCACTCCTGAGCCTGGTCGACTGTCCAGGCAAGAGATTAGGGCCACATGTAGGGTGTTTCTAAAACCAGGAAACCCAGCATAATAATTAGAGAGCTGTCTCGTTATGGTGGCACAAGCTGGGCACCACATATTGTCCACATATCTGTGGAAAAAATCCCATTTTCACTCTGCAACATCGAGTTCACACTAATTTCTACAAAACACCTGCAGGGTTAACATGCTCACTACACCCGTAGGTAAATGCATTGAGGGGTGTAGTTTCCAAAATGGGGTCACTTCTGGGGGGTTTCCACTGTTTTTGGGCCCACAGGCGCCCAGAAACCAATCCAGAAACATCTGCACTCCAAATGGCGGTCCTTCCCTTCTGAGCCCTGCCGTGTGCCCAAACAGCAGTTTATGACCACATATGGGGTATTGCCGTACTCGGTAGAAATTGCTTTACAAATGTTGGGTTCTTTTTTTCCTTTATTTGTTGCGAAAATGAAAAAATTTGCGCTAAAGCTACGTCTTATTGAAGAAAAAGGATTGTTTTTATTTTCACTGCCCAATTCTAATAAATTCTATGAAACATCTGTGGTGTCAAAATGCTCACTACGCCCCTAGATGAATTCCTCAAGAGGTGTAGTTTCCTAAATGGTGTCACTTTTTGGGCGTTTTCATTGTTTTTTCCCCTCAGGGGCTTTGCAAATGTGACATGGCCGCCGCAAACCATTCCTGCTCAATGTGATCTCCAAAAGCCAAATAGCGCTCTTTCCCTTCTAAGCCAAGCCGTGTCTCCAAACAGCCGTTTATTACCACATGTGGGGCATTGTTTTACTCGGGAGAAATTGCTTTACAAATTTTGTGGTGCTTTTTCTCCTTCAGTCCTTGTGGAAATGAGTAAAAATAAGCTAAACCTACATTTTCTTTGAAAAAATGTTGATTTTTATTTTCAGGGCCTACTTCCAATAATTTCTGCAAAAAACCTGTGGGGTCAAAGAGCTCACTATACCCCTAGATAATTTCCTCAATGGGTGTAGTCTCCAAAATGGGGTCACTTGTGGGGGGTTTCCACTGTTTTGTCTCCTCAGGGACTTCGTAAATGTGACCTGGCCTCCGCAAACCATTCCTGCTAAACTTGAGCTCCAAAAGCCAAATAGCGCTCTTTCCCTTCTCAGCCCTGCCGTGTCTCCAAACAACCGTTTATTACCACATGTGGGGCATTGTTTTACTCGGGAGAGATTGGTTTACAAATTTTACGGTGCTTTTTCTCCTTCAGTCCTTGTGGAAATGAGAAAAAATTAGCTAAACCTACATTTTCTTTGAAAAAATTTAGATTGTCATTTTCAGGGCCTATTTCCAATAATTTATGCAAAAAACCTGTTGGGTCAAAACGCTCACTATACCCCTAGATAATTTCCTCAATGGGCGTAGTTTCCAAAATGGGGTCACCTGTGGGGGGTTTCCACTGTTTTGTCCCCTCAGGGGCTTTGTAAATGTGACATGGCCTCCGCAAACCATTCCTGCTAAACTTGAGCTCCAAAAGCCAAATAGCGCTCTTTCCCTTCTCAGCCTCGCCGTGTCTCCAAACAACCGGTTATTACCACATGTGGGGTATTGTTTTACTCGGGAGAAATTGCTTTACAAATTTTACGGTGCTTTTTCTCCTTTAGTCTTTGTGAAAATGAGAAAAAAAATCGCTAAACCTACATTTTCTTTGAAGAAATGTTGATTTTAATTTTCACGGCCTACTTCTAATAATTTCTGTAAAAAAGCTGTGCGGTCAAAATGCTCACTGTACCCCTAGATAATTTCCTTGAGGTGTGTAGTTTCCCAGATGGGGTCACTTTTGGGGGATTTTGACTGTTTTGGCACCGCAAGAGCCCTTCAAACCTGACATGGTGCCTAAAATTTATTCTAACAAAAATAAGGCCCGAAAATCCACCAGGTGCTCCTTTGCTTCTGAGGCCGGTGCTTCAGTCCAGTAGCACGCTACGGCCACATGTGGGATATTTCCTAAAACTGCAGAAACTGGGCAACAAATATTGAGTTGCATTTCTCTGGTAAAACCTTCTGTGTTATAAAAAAAATTGTACTAAAAATTTATTTCTGCAAAAAAATATGAAATTTGTAAAATTCACCTCTACATTGCTTTAATTCCTGTGACATGTGTAAAGGGTTAAGACATTTTCTAAATGCTGTTTTGAATACTTTGAGGGGTGAAGTTTTTAAAATGGGGTGACTTTTTGGGGGTTTCTAATATATAAGGCCCTCAAAGCCACTTCACAACTGAACTGGCCCCTGTAAAAATGGCCTTTTGAAATTTTCTTGAAAATGTGAGAAATTGCTGCTAAAGTTCTAAGCCTTGTGAGGTCATAGAAAAATAAAAGGATGTTCAAAAAACGATGCCAATCTAAAGTAGACATATGGGTGATGTTAATTAGCAACAATTTTGGGTGGTATAACTGCCTGTCTTACAAGCAGATACATTTAAATTGAGAAAAATGCACATTTTTGCAATTTTTTGCTAAATTTTGGTGTTTTTCACAATTAAATACTGAACATATCGAGCAAATTTTGCCAATAACATAAAGTCCAATGTGTCACGAGAAAACAATCTCAGAATCGCTTGGATAGGTGAAAGCATTCCGGAGTTATTACCACATAAAGTGACACATGTCAGATTTGAAAAATGAGGCTCGGTCAGGAAGGTCAAAAGTGGCTAAAGAGGGAAGGGGTTAAAAACTAGACCCCTCAAAGTATTCAAAACAGCATTTAGGCCTCATGTACACGACCGTAGCCATGTGCATGGCCGTGATTTTCGGGTTGTGTCATCCGCAAGCCGCCCGCAAATTTCGGGCCGTGCAGATTGCCACGTCCATTATTTTCTATAAGCATGGCCGTAATAAGACATGCTTGTTCTTTCTGCGGTCCAGGCTCCTGGGCAATTCACGGACCGTGGAAACCACAGTCGTGTGCATGGGCCTATAGAAATTAATGGGACCGCAATACTCCCGTGGATTTTCGGGGCAATTGCGGTCGAAAAAGCACGTTCATGTGCATGGGGCCTCAGAACGTTTCTTAACCCTTTAGGCGTTTCACAGGAATTTAGAGCCAAGTAGAGGTAAAATTTATATATACATTTTTTTTTTAGGTTTCAAGAGGTCTTGTGGTGCCAAAACAGTGGAAACCCCCCAAAAGTGGCCCCATTTGGCAAACTACACCCCTCAAGGAACTTATCGAGGGGTATAGTGAGCATTTAGACCCCACAGATTTTTTTGCTGCCTTTTGTGGAGTTAGGCTGTGAAATTGAAACTCATATTTTTACGATACAATGTACAAATTTTACATTTTTGCGAGGAATAAAGGACAAAAAGCACCCGAACATTTGAAAAGCAATTTCTCCCGATTACATCAATACCACATATGTGGTCATAGACTGCTGGTTGGACACACGGCAGGGCTCAGAAAGGTAGAAGCGCTATTTGGCATGAAGCTGGATTGTGGGCGTCATGTCGCATTTGCAGAGCTTCTGAGGTACCAGTACAGGGGAAACCCCGTAAAAGTGACCACATTTTGGAAACTAGACCTATGAGGAATTCATTGTAGTTTTTATGGGGTGGGTGCGACTTTTTGATCAGTTTTATTATATTTTTAAGTGGCGTGGTGACTAGAAAACAGCAATTCTGCTATTGTTCTTTATTACTTTTTTTACAGCATTCACCGTGCGCTATAAATGACATATTCACTTCATTCAGTGGGGTGATACCATATATTTAGTGTTTTTTTTATGTCTTATGGCGTTTGCACAATAAAAATACTTTTTTTTAAAAACCATTTACTTTTTGTGTTGCCTTATTCTAAGAGCCATAACTTTTTTATGTTTCCATCAAGAAAGCCATGTGAGGACATTTTTTTTTGCGTAACGAACTGCAGTTTCCATTTTTGGGTACATGCGACTTTTTGATCTCTTTTTATTCCATTTTTTGGGAGGTGAAGTGACCAAAAAATTGTGATTCTGTTATGGTTTATTATTATTTTCCTTAACGGTGCTAAATAATAAAATACTTTTTTAGTTCAGGCCGTTACAAACGCGGCGATACCAATTATGTATAGTTTATTGATTTTATTTCTTTTTTTAATAATAAAAGACTAATCAGGGAAAAAGGTTTTTTTTAACTTTTATTGCTTTAACCCGTTCCTGACATTTGACGTAGCCATACGCCAAAGTCGGGTAGGGGAAGTATGGAACGGGCTCACGGAGTGAACCCGCTCCATATGATGCCGGTGTTGGCTGTTTGTTACAGCCGACACTTCAGAGTAACTAGCGGAACTAGCAGAGTAACTAGCTCGTTTAACTCGTTAAATTCTGCGGTCAATATCGACCGCAGCATTTAAATCGTTAGAAAGAGGGGGGCGACCCCCTCTAACAGCTCATCGCGCCCCCCGCAACGCAATCGCGCGGGGGGGGCGATGGTTGCTATGGCTGCCTGGGGGCTTAATGAAGGCCCCCAGGTCCGCCATCTTTGTACACCTATTAAGCCTTGCCTCCGGCAGGGCTTAATAGATGCCTGTCAGAATCACGATATACTGCAATACGATCGTTGGTTGAAGTCCCCTAGGGGGACTAATAACTTTATTTAACTCATTTTTACTTTTTTTTTTTTGTGTAAAAAAAAATAAATATATTAAAAGTTCAAAAAAAAAAACCTTTTCCCATTTTCCGCATAGAGCATAGTAAAAAATTAAACAAATAAACGTAATTGGTATTGCCGCGTCCGTAAAGTCTGAACTATTACAATATATCATTATTTAACCCGCACGGTGAGCGCCGTAAAAAAAAATTTGTAAACGCCAGAATCCCACAAAAAATAAAATAAAAAGTGATCAAACCATCCCATGTACACCAAAATGGTATTATTAAAAACTACAGCTTATCCTGCAAAAAATAAGCCCTCATACCACTTAATCGACGAAAAAATAAAAAAGTTATGGCTCTCGGAATTTGGCGACACAAAATAAATTTTTTACACTTAGGTTTTTACTTGTAAAAGTAGTAAAATATAGAAAAAACTATATATATTTGGTATCGCCGTAATCGTATTGACCCACAGAATAAAGCTAACATGCTGTTTTAATTGCACAGTGAATTCCGTAAAAACGGAGCGCAAAAAACCATGGAGGAATCGCTGTTTTTTTAATTTTCTACCCCACAAATTATTTTTTCGCGTTTCCTAGTACAATATATGGCAAAATAAATGGTGCTACGAAAAACGACAACTCGTCCCACAAAAATCAAGCCCTCATAGTGCTATAATGACGGAAAAATAAAGACGTTATGGCTTTTGGAATGTGGGGAGGAAAAAACGAAAATTAAAATCTGAAAAAGGGCTGCGGCGGGAAGGGGTTAAAGCCTTTATTTTTTTATTTTTATACAACTTTTTTTAACTTTTTTTTTGCCCCATTAGGGGTCTTGAAGGCAGGAGGCCCTGATCGCTATTCTAATACACCGCACTACATGCGCAGTGCAGTGTATTAGAGCTGTCAGCTACTCACAGACAGCAAGCATAGTGGGTCCTGTCTTTGTCAGGACCTACTAGGCTTCTGTATATCACATAGCCGGAGGCCATTATTAGGCCTGCAGTTGCCATAGCAACCATTGGCGCCTGAGATCATGTCACGGTATGTCAATGGTGTTTTAACCCCTAAGAAGCCGTGATCGCTACTAAACGCGACTTCTAAGGGGTTAATCGGTGGGGACCACCGCGATCGGTCCCTGCTGATGTCACAGCTCCTGTGTGAGTCGGGAGGGGGGGCGGAATAGTGGTTCCTCCCGTGACGTAGTATTCTGTCACTGAGCGCGAATTATGCGCTCATAATGACGGAATAGTACATCAAGGAGAGGGAAGGGGTTGAGGTTAATTAACTAAATGCTGTTTTGAATACTTTGAGAGATGCAGTTTTTAAAATGCAGTGAATTCTGGGGTGTTTCTAATATATAGGCTCCTCAAAGCCACTTCAGAACTGAAATGTTTTTTCAAAAATTATGTTTAAGAAACTGTCTTGAAAATTTTTACATTTGCTGCTAAACTTATAAGGCTTTTAACATCTTAAAAAATAATAACAGAACATTTGAAAAATTATTTATTAATAATTATGAACTATTTTGTCAGGTATGACTATTTGTCTAACAAGAAGAGAAATTAAATGTTTGAAAAATTATACTTTTACATTTTTTTTTATCAATTTTCTTGTTTTTTACAAATAAACACACAATGTATCGACCAAAATTTATGCAAAATACAATGTGTGATGAAAAAACAATCTCATAATCATCCAGATAAGTAAATGCATTCCAAAGTTATGTCGGATACGGGTGTAAATTATGGCACAGATCTAAACCTGCTCAGATTTTAATTTCTGTCGCACAAACAGCCAAAGATGGGCCAAATATATTATAAGCTTGTCTTATGCTGACCATTCTCCTGATGATGATAATGGCTCCTTACCTAACTACGCCTCTGATCCAGCTCTTATTCCACCACCATTCGGTAACTACCCGACCGGGAAAGTCTATACCACCTTGCGGTGATTAAAGAGTCTCTGTCACCACATTATAAGTGCCCTATCTCCTACATAATCTGATTGGCGTTGTAATGTAGATAACAACAGTGTTTTTTATTTTGAAAAACGTTCATGTTTGAGAAAGTTATGAGCAATTTTAGATTTATGCTAATTAGTTTTTTTAATGCCCAACTGGGCGTTTTTTAACTTTTGACCAAGTTGGCGTTGTACAGAGAAGTGTATGATGCTGACCAATCAGTGACCAATCAGCGTCATACACTTCTCTCCATTCATGTCCATTTGTACTCAGCACAGCGTGATCTCGCTGTGCTGTCACATACACCCACATTAACTTTACTGAAGTGTCTTGAGAGTGAATAGACATTGCCTCCAGCCAGGACGCGATGTCTATTCACACTCCCGACACTTCGGTAAAGTTTGTGTGGGACTTAATTACAGCACTTCGTGATCTCGCGAGATCACGCTGTGAATTACAGCATGCTTTTTAATCCATTTTAATCAATTTTCTTCTGTAACACAAAAGGTTTTACCAGAGAAACGCAGCTCAATATTTATTGCCCAGATACTGCAGTTTTTAGAAATATCCCACATGTGGCTCTAGTGTGCTAATGCACTGAAGCACCGACCTCAGAAGCAAAGGTGCATCTAGTGGATTTTGAGGCCTCCTTTTTATTAGAATATATTTTAGGCACCATGTCAGAGTTTGAAGACGTCTTGTGGTGCCAAAACAGTGGAAACACCCCCCAAAAAGACACCATTTGGCAAACTACACCCCTCAAGGAATGCATCAAGGGTTATAGTTAATTTAATAATTGTAATAATTTTTACAAGGAATATAGAAGAAAAAGCGCCCCAAGATTTGTAAAGCTTATTTTTCTGATTACGGCAATACCCCATATGTGGTAATAAACGGCTGTTTGGACACACGGCAGGGCTTAGAAGGGAAGGAGCGCTATTTGGCTTTTGGAGCTCAAATTTACTGGATTGGTTTTTGGGTGTCATGTCGCATTTGCAAAGCCCCTGAGGGAGCAAAACAGTGGACACCCCCCAGAAGTGACCCCATTTGGGAAAATATAGCCCTAAAAAGAATTTATCTAGGGGTATAGTGAGCATTTTGATACCATAGGTTTTTTGCTGAATTTAGTGTAATTAGGCCATCAAAACTTCTATTGTTTTTTATTCTTTTTTTTTACGGCGTTCACCGTGCGCTATAAATTAGATATTTAATTTATTCTGTGGGTCGATGCGATTACGGCAATACCATATGTATATAGGTTTTTTATGTTTTACAGTGTTTGCGCGATAAAATCACGGTTTTAAAAAAAGTATTTCGTTTTTGTGTCGACATATATTCTAAGAGCCACAGCTTTTTTATTTTTCCATCAAGAAAGCTGTGTGAGGGCTTGTTTTTTGCGGAGTTTTTATTGGTACCATTTTTGGGTGCATGCGACTTTTTGATCCCTATTTATTCAATATTTTGGGAGCTGAAGTGACTAAATATAGCGATTCCGGTATCGATTTTTGATAATTTTTTTTATGCCAGTCACCGTGCAGGATAAATTACATTATATTTTTATAGTTCAGGTCGTTACAGAAACGGCAATACCAATTATGCATAGTTTATTTATTTTTTAAATTTTTTTTCTAATAATAAAGGACTTTATAAGGAGAAAAGGGCGATTTTTTTAAATTTTATTATTTTGAAATTTACCTTTTTTACTTTTGTAAATTTTTTGTAACTTTTTTAAACTTTTTTTTTTATAGTCCCACTAGGGACTTGAAGATCGAACTGTTGGATCGTTGTTATAATACCCTGCAATACTTATGTATTGCAGGGTATTATACCTGTCAGTTTCACACTGACAGGAAGCATATTAGGTCCTGCCTCTGGCAGAACCTAATCGCCTTCCATAGATGGCAGAACGGAAGCCTTTGTTAGGCTTCCGGTTGCCATAGCAACAATCGGCCGCCGCAATCGCGCCGCATAGTGCAGATGTTGCTATAACAACATAAATACGGCAGTCGCTATTGATCGCCGCATTTAAGGGGTTAATCGGCGGGGATCACGGCTGTGATCCGACCCAATGTTTTCCCCTAGTACTAAGGCTGCTAGTAGCAGCCTGTACTAGGAGATGCCGGGCTGCGGGGAGTGCCTGTGCACTCCGTTAGAACACACGTAGATTAACGGGCTTCAGGCACAAGGACCAGTGCTGCAGCCCGTTAATCTACGTGGGGTGGTCGGGAAGGGGTTAAAATAGATTACTTTGTGAACAATTTCTAAATGGTCACAATACAGGATTTGTATTACAGCCAGACGACGCAATACATGGGCACCAGACCGCTTCAGCATCCTAGCCAACAGACTACACAGGCGCAGGAATATTCTAACTAAGAGACCATGCAGACGCAGGAGTGCCAGTTATCCTCGGTATCCCAGTTGACTTTGTTGCACCTTGTGCGCAAGTGCAGGAGCAACAAAGAGAGACATTGATATCCCAAGTCCTAAATACAGGCACACCAAACGCCATATAGCATTGTACCTTAATGGTATGTTCACACGCAGCGAATACGCTGCAAATTTTTAGTCTTTTGGACTTCTGGTCCGAGTTCTTCTAAAACATCTCTAGCTAATGCTGAACCGAAAGTTTTACAGTTAATAATTTAAAATGATGCCTTCTGTACAAGCAAGTGTATTAAAAGCCATAGCACTCAAATGACAATGGAGTAAATAATCTTGCAAACTATTCTAGGTCTGGATTTAGCAAAGACATTTTATTTTGCAAATGCCCCACTGTGGCTAGTTGTGCCATCTATGTCCACACTGTAACCTGGGGTATGCAAACCTGGCTTTACACATAATTTTAGGTTATGTCCCCTTATTGCTCTTCCTCATTGTCCTAATAGATCTACCCTTGGTAACTATTTCATTGCCTTCCCACTCTCCTCTAGTTGTAAAAATTGTTCCAATTGCTCTGCTTTTTACTTCCCAGCCATCAGAGCAGACCCCACCGTGTTCCCCTGCACCCCTCATTAATACATTAAAAATTGTAAAATAATGTGCCTACTTCTCGGTAATATGATGGCTACATTTACATTAAATTGAAGGCAACTGTGGATAACGGTGCATGAGTAGGATCTGGATATACTGTTTACAAGTAAGATAAGCAGCTGTACTCAATACCAAGCAGCAGCTGCAAAAACAAATACATTTTTAGGGTGTAAGAGATTTAAAAAAAGAAAATCTAAGATTCAGATTTAATATTGCCTCTCTTTAAATCCCTTGTAATAAAGGATACAGTTTTGTGAACCATGTTGTAAAAATGATATAGGACAGCTGGAGGGGTTTCAGAGGAAGGAGACTATATTCATAAATAGCTTCTTAATAATAAATAGATCCTGTTAATATGTATAAATATATACAGGAGCAATACAAAGAATTGAGCACAGTTTTTGTACCATCTTTTATGTGTGGAGGATAGGCAAAATAATCTTCAGCAAAGAAAAGGGTTCTTTACAGTAAGAGTAGTCAAACTCTGTAATGCTCGTAATACCATGCGAGGTCGGAGATAATAGATTCAAAACAGGAATGTCCAAAAATATGCAAAGGATGCTGCTAATTGACTAGTAAAAAAATGTATGTTGCATACTTTTGATATACATTATTTATGTAGAAATGAATTAGGACCTATAAATGTACATTTCTTAACTTTTTTGGATTAAAAAAATGTATACAAAAACATATAACAAAGTGTTATGAGAACAGAACCTAAGTCAAGACAGGATTTCTGTGTTTGAAATTGTTTTTTTCAGTCGTTGAGGGTCAAGCAGCATCACTTAACTTCCAATTCATATGCATTGTAACTTGCTACTCACGTGTATGATTGAGTGGGTGAGACTGTCAAAGGGTTACTCATTTACCCTAGTAAAATATTTCATACATGACATCTCATTCCACTTACACCAAAGTCCCAGTGGTGAAATATTTTATCTACTAAGGGAATCCAGCCTGCATGCTCGGCTTATGTCGTTCGCATCCATCTTCCTAGACCCTCCTTGTATTAGCATTGATCTACTCTGGAAATAAGATGCATCGGGGGTGTATTTTTTTATACCCTGTTGCAATTTCTGTTCCAGTGATTGAGTGTGTAGGCAGTTTTTTTGAAACACGGCCGTTCTAACTTATTTTGTCTTCCTGTCAATATCATGGCACTTGTCCAAATTATGGATCAATACCAACTGATCTTTTTATGTTAAACTGTAATGAAGCTGGCCGTTTCTTATTGGAGATGTGATTTTGCTCTGGGCGACATTTGAAACGGAGAACTTTGAAATGGAAATGAGATATAAGGAATGGAGAGTAGGTGAATTTTACTTTGTATATTATAGAATAAATGGCAGAAAGATCTAGAGCTCCCTGTTGTAACTTAATTAAAGAACCTCACACACAGGAGGGTCAGTTATCCCAGTCAATGATAAATTGGTTTGTGTGGTAGGATAAAGATACCATGTAGAGGATTGTCTAACAGCACTAAAGATAAGGATACATTTTTAATTTTTATTGGTATTGGAACCTACAAATTATATTTTACAGATGATATGGCATGATATGATCATACTATGGAGAAGTGTGTAATTACTAAGAGGTATCCTTACGTACGTAAGCTCAAGGCTAAGCCTAATTGCAATTTCAAGCAAACTTCACAAGTAAAATGAAGAACTGACGTATGAGAAGTTTTTAAAAAAAATTGTATTGCTTTTATAACAAAGCATATCAGATCATTATTGGTATGAGAAAATAGTACTGAATACGTAAAAATACCAACAGTACATACACAGTTGGAGATTTATCAATATTGTCATAAGAAGCATGAATATAAGTCATCAGAAATGGAGCAAATTTAGCCATATTTATCGAAATGGTGTACATGGCATAATATATTTGACCCAACTCACTAAATATGTGAGAGACATTTCCCTTCCTTACACCATCTCATGGCTGGTGTACATGTACACCAATAATTTGCACCAAAAATTGATGCAGGTATTTGTAACCCTTTAATGGCCACATTAAAAACTTTGACTACTATGTTACTAGAAATAAAAGGGGTTTCCACCAAATACATTCATCACCTATCCACAGGATTTGGAGACCAATGGCTCCTATCAAGGTCTCATCTGCACACGTAATATACTAAGTTACACGTAAGAAATACTAAATGGGTAAGAGCCAGGTCTATTTTTCCTTCTATTGTTGCCATATTACATGATCTTCCAATTTTCTTGTGTATGACACTGAACACCATTGAAAATATTCTGGCAAGTTTTTGATACCATGTGGATAACGCTATAGCTATTCTATTGAAGTGTATGTGCCAATTGAACTCTTGTGTGAATATGCAATATGGCCTTACTCTGCTCCAGTCGAAACACCTTGCCACTCCGTGAGTGCCACTACAGAGTTCTAGCCGCCGCTGTCTGCCATAACTTTACTCCAGCTGTATCTATGCTCTAACTGATATACCTTATCAGTCCGAGAGTGCCAGATATTCCAGGTTCCTGATGATGTTATGCATGACCACTCGCAAGAGTTTTGCCACATCTATAAGCATTCACGCTGCTCAGATGCTTCAGGATCGGTAAAGGGTGAGTACTGTGACAAAATGTTTCTACCAATGTTTAGAAAAAAGGCCAGACTAGAGCTAAATCTGTGGCTGCTATATTGCTGGGTTTCTTTTGTTGTGGGAAACATTTCCCTTAACAAAAGAGACCCAGCGATGTAGCTGAAAAACAAGGGTGGAGGGCTAACATGGGGGGTGGCATGGAGAGAGCTGAGGGGTGGTTAAGCTCAGCTGCTCCACCTTACTCCCCCCGCCCACTATTCTGCCGCCCAGTTAGCCGTTCTGCGTAGAGAGAGAAAGGGCAAGGCTACAGGAAGAGGAACTCTGAGCCTGCACCTCCTCCTAGACGCCCTGACCCGCCATTGCCTAAATTGGTCCTCCTGTTCCCTGATCCTAACTACCTGTAAGTAAGAAGCTAGTAGCTGCTAGTATGGCAGCTACAAACCAGATATGGATTTACACAAGCCAGTTTTGTGTCCTTTTTTGCAAAATTGCGGCAAAAAACTCATTGGTTATACAAAATGCCATATTTTTGTGCAACTGCTAAATTTTTTTTTGTCATGAGGACTGACTGCTCAGCATGACAATCAATAAATAAATAAATACATCCATCTAAAAAAAATACATCTCTCTAAAAAAGATATAATTATTATGACAATATATAGATAGACATATATATATATATATATATATATATATATATATATATATATATATATATATATATATGTGTGTTATATCAAGCCCAGAGTCAACGCAGCCGTCTACCAGGAAATTTTCGAGCACTTCATGCTTCCCTCTGCTGACAAGCTTTATGGAGATGCTGATTTCATTTTCCAGCAGGACTTGGGACCTGCCCACACTGCCAAAAGTACCAATACCTGGTTTACTAACCACAGTATCACTGATTGGCCAGCAAACTCGCCTGACCTAAACCCCATATGGGGTATTGTCAAGAGGAAGATGAGAGACACCAGACACAACAATGCCGACGAGCTTAAGGCCACTATCAAAGCAACCTGGGCTTCCATTACACCTCAGCAGTGCCACAGGCTGATCGCCTCCATGCCACGCTGCATTGATGCAGTAATTCATGCAGAGTCGGAGCCCCGACCAAGTATTGAGGGCATATATTGTACATAGGCCAACATTCGGGATTAAAAATAATTTTTGAAATTGGGCTTATATTCTAATTTTCTGAGAGACTAAATTTTGGGTTTTCATTAACCCCTTCCCTCTTTAGCCACATTTGACCTTCCTGACAGAGCCTCATTTTTCAAATCTGACATGTGTCACTTTATGTGGTAATAACTCCGGAATGCTTTCACTTATCCAAGCGATTCTGAGATTGTTTTCTCGTGACACATTGGACTTTATGTTACTGGCAAAATTTGCTCGATATGTTCAGTATTTAATTGTGAAAAACACCAAAAATTAGCGAAAAATTGCAAAAATTAGCATTTTTCTCAATTTAAATGTATCTGCTTGTAAGACAGGCAGTTATACCACACAAAATTAACATCACCCATATGTCTACTTTAGATTGGCATCGTTTTTTGAACATCCTTTTATTTTTCTATGACCTCACAAGGCTTAGAACTTTAGCAGCAATTTCTCACATTTTCAAGAAAATTTCAAAAGGCTATTTTTACAGGGGCCAGTTCAGTTGTGAAGTGGTTTTGAGGGCCTTATATATTAGAAACCCCCAAAAAGTCACCCCATTTTAAAAACTTCACCCCTCAAAGTATTCAAAACAGCATTTAGAAAATGTCTTAACCCTTTACACATTTCACAGGAATTAAAGCAAAGTAGAGGTGAAATGTACAAATTTCATATTTTTCTGCAGAAATAAATTTTTAATACAATTTTTTTTATAACACAGAAGCTTTTACCAGAGAAATGCAACTCAATATTTGTTGCCCAGTTTCTGCAGTTTTAGGAAATATCCCACATGTGGCCGTAGCGTGTTACTGGAATGAAGCACCGGCCTCAGAAGCAAAGGAGCACCTGGTGGATTTTGGGGCCTTATTTTTGTTAGAATATATTTTAGGCACCATGTCAGGTTTGAAGGGCTCTTGCGGTGCCAAAACAGTGAAAATCCCCCAAAAGTGACCCATCTGGGAAACTAGACACCTCAAGGAAATTATCTAGTGGTGTAGTGAGCATTTTGACCGCACAGGTTTTTTACAGAAATTATTGGAAGTAGGCCGTGAAAATTAAAATCAACATTTCTTCAAAGAAAATGTAGGTTTATCGATTTTTTTTCTCATTTCCACAAGGACTAAAGGAGTAAAATTTGTAAAGCAATTTCTCCCGAGTAAAACAATACCTCACATGTGGTAATAAACGGTTGTTTGGAGACACGGCGTGGCTGAGAAGGGAAAGAGCGCTATTTGGCTTTTGGAGTTCACATTTAGCAGGAATGGTTTGAGAGGCTATGTCACATTTACAAAGCCCCTGAGGGGACAAAACAGTGGAAACCCCCCACAAGTGACCCTATTTTGCAGACTACACCCATTGAGGAAATTATCTAGGGGTATAGTGAGCGATTTGACCCCACAGTTTTTTTGCAGAAATTATTGGAAGTAGGCCCTGAAAATAATAATCTACATTTTTTCAAAAAAAATCTAGGTTTAGCTAATTTTTTCTCATTTCCAGAAGGACTGAAGGAGAAAAAGCACCACAAAATTTGTAAAGCAATTTCTCCCGAGTAAAACAATACCCCACATGTGGTAATAAACGGCTGTTTGGACACACGGCAGGGCTTAGAAGGGAAAGAGCACTATTTGGCTTTTTGAGATCACATTTAGCAGGAATGCTTTGCGGAGGCCAGGTCACATTTGCAAAGCCCCTGAGGGGACAAAACAATGAAAACGCCCAAAAAGGGACTCCATTTAGGAAACTACACCTCTTGAGGAATTCATCTAGGGGTGTAGTGAGCATTTTGACCCAACAGATGTTTCATAGAATTTATTAGAATTAGGCAGTGAAAATAAAAACAGTCCTTTTTCTTCAATAAGACGTAGCTTTAGCGCAAATTTTTTCATTTTCTCAACAAATAAAGGAAAAAAAGAACCCAACATTTGTAAAGCAATTTCTCCCGAGTACGGCAATACCCCATATGTGGTCATAAACTGCTGTTTGGGCAAACGGCAGGGCTCAGAAGGGAAGGACCGCCATTTGGAGTGCAGATGTTGCTGGATTGGTTTCTGGGCGCCTGTGGGCCCAAAACAGTGGAAACCCCCCAGAAGTGACCCCATTTTGGAAACTACACCCCTCAATGCATTTACCAAGGGGTGTAGTAAGCATTTTAACCCTGCACGTGTTTTGTAGAAATTAGTGTTCACTCGATGTTGCAGAGTGAAAATGGGATTTTTTTCCATAGATATGCCAATATGTGGTGCCCGGCTTGTGCCACCATAACAAGACAGCTCTCTAATTATTATGCGGTGTTTCCCGGTTTTAGAAACACCCTACATGTGGCCCTAATCTTTTGTCTGGACATATGACAGGGCTCAGAAGTGAAGAGTACCATGCGGAGTGGAGGCCTAATTTGGCGATTTACAAAGTATTGGTTCACAACTGCAGAGGCTCAGATGTGAAATAATAAAAAGAAACCCCTGATAAGTGACCCCCACTATGGAAACTGCACCCCTCAAGGCATTTATTAAGGGGTGTAGTGAGCATTTTCACCCCACAGGTCTTTTCCATAAATGAATGCGCTGCGGATGGTGCAAATTAAACATTTATATTTTTCCCTAGATATGCCATTCAGTGGCAAATATGTCATGCCCAGCTTATGACGCTGGAGACACACACCCCAAAAATTGTTAAAAGGGTTCTCCCGGGTATGACGATGCCATATATGTTGAAGGAAACTGCTGTTTGGGGACGCTGTAGGGTTCAGAGCCGAGGGAGCACCATTTGGCTTTTGGAGAGCGGATTTTGCTTGGTACTATATTTGTTTGAGTATTGCTGGTGTTTTATAATGTGGGGGTACATGTAAGCGGGGCGGAGTATATAAGGGGCATAGTCAGGTGGTATAAAAAAATATATATAATCCATAGATGTGTGTTACGCTGTGAAGCAATCCTTTCCGCACAGGCCAGTGTCGCACTGATAAATGGTGTCATTTCTTATCCCCCTTTTGGTCCACACTCCGCGCCTTTTGTAGTTTTGGGGAATTTTGCTGGGAAAGTGTTGTCCTGGTATAATACGGGCACCGTCGCTTCCAGCGGATATGTTTGGGCTCTCCCCTTCCTGGTTCCCTAATTTTAGGTCCTTGATAAATCGCCTCTTGAAACAGAAGAAATGTTCCCCTCGGGCACAACTGCATATTTTTTTAATTTCCTGACTTATTGGAGCCATAACTAATTTTATTTTTCATAGACGTAGCGGTATGAGGGCTGGTTTGTTGCGGGACGAGCTGTAGTTATTATTGGTAAAATTTTGGGGTACATGTGACTTTTTGATCACCTTTTATCCTATTTTTTGGGATGCCAGGTAAACAAAAAAACGCAATTCTGGCACAGCTTTTTTCGTTTTTTTTTTATACAGCGTTCACCATGCGTTATAAATTACATGTTAACTTTATTCTGTGGGTCAGTACGATTCTGGCGATACCTAATTTATAGCACTTTTTTATGTTTTACAACTTTTTGCACAATAAAATTACTTTTGTAAAAAGAATGTATTTTTTCTGTCGCCAAGTTGTGAGAACCATAACTTTTTATTTTTTTTGTCGACGGAGGTGTATGAGGGCTTGTTTTTTGCGGGACGAGCTATAGTTTTTATAGGTACCATTTTTGGATACGTGCGACTTTTTGATCACTTTTTATTCTAATATTTGTAGGGCAAAGTGACCAAAAAACAGAAACTCTGGTAAAGTTTTTTACGTTTTTTTTTACGCTGTTCACCGCGTGCAATAAATAATATAATATTTTGATACATCAGGTCGTTACGGTTGTGGCGATACCAAATACATATGGTTTATTATTATTTTTCAATAATAAAGGACTTGATAAGAGTAAAAGGGGGATTGTGTTTTATTTGATTACTTGAAACTTTTATTGTTTTCAAACTTTTATTTTTTGCACTTTTTTTTACACTTTTTTATACTTTTTTTACACTTTTCTTCAAGTCCCACTAGGGGACTTGAAGGTCCAACGGTCAGATTTTTTTTTTTCTAATACATTGCACTACCTATGTAGTGCACTGTATTAGATCTGTCAGTCATTCACTGACAGCAAGCCGATTAGGCTTCGCCTCCCGGCGGGGCCTAAATCGGCTTCCGTAATGGCAGAGCAGGAGACCATTGTCTCTCCTGTTGCTATAACAGCAGTCGCCAGTCCCGATTGCCTCTCAGGGCTCGCGATCTGCTAGTAACCGCTACGATGCAGCAATCGCTTTCGATTGCTGCATCGAATGGGTTAATGGCAGGGATCGGAGCTAGCTCCGGTTCCTGCCATTGCAGGTGGATGTCAGCTGTACAGTACAGCTGACTTCCACCGCTGATGATGCCGGATCAGCTCCTGACCCGGCACCATCATGCCGGCAGCTACGGAAGCCGATTAGGCTCCGCCGCCGGGCGGATCTTGACCGGCTTCGGTGCTAGGCAGACCGGGAGGCCAGTATTAGGCCTCCGGTTGCCATTGCAGCCACCGGAACACCGGCAATTTCATTGCTGGGGCTCCGATGAGCTGCAAACACCTTAAGTGCAGCGATCGCGTTTGAGCGCTGCACTTAAGGGGTTAATGGCGGGGATCGAAGCTAATTTCGGTCCCCGCCGTTACAGTCGGATGTCAGCTGTAAGATACAGCTCAGATCCGACGATGATCGTACCGACTCAGCTTCTGAGCCGGTGCCAAATATTTGACGTAAATGTACGGCATTTTGCAGGAAGTCAATGCTTTCCATGACGTACATTTACGTCAAATGTCGGGAAGGGGTTAACTGTTACCATAATCATCAACATTAAAAAAAAAAATGCTGGAAATAGATCACTCTGTGTGTAATGCATCTATATAATATATGAGTTTCACTTTTTGAATTGAATTACTGAAATAAATTAACTTTTTGATGATATTCTAATTCATTTGGAAGGACTAGTGTATGTATATATACACTACCGTTCAAAAGTTTGGGGTCACCCAGACAATTTTGTGTTTTCCATGAAAACTCACACTTATATTTATCAAATGATTTGCAAAATGACTAGAAAATATAGTCAAGACATTGACAAGGTTAGAAATAATGATTTTTATTTGAAATAATAATTTTCTTCTTCAAACTTTGCTTTCGTCAAAGAATGCTCCATTTGCAGCAATTACAGCATTGCAGACCTTTGGCATTCTAGCTGTTAATTTGCTGAGGTAATCAGGAGAAATTTCACCCCATGCTTCCAGAAGCCCCTCCCACAAGTTGAATTGGCTTGATGGGCACTTCTTGCGTACCATACGGTCAAGCTGCTCCCACAAAAGCTCTATGGGGTTGAGATCTGGTGACTGCGCTGGCCACTCCATTACAGATAGAATACCAGCTGCCTGCTTCTTCCCTAAATAGTTCTTGCATCATTTGGAGGTGTGCTTTGGGTCATTGTCCTGTTGTAGGATGAAATTGGCTCCAATCAAGCGCTGTCCACAGGGTATGGCATGGCGTTGCAAAATGGAGTGATAGCCTTCCTTATTCAAAATCCCTTTTGATTTTGTACAAATCTCCCACTTTACCAGCACCAAAGCAACCCCAGACCATCACATTACCTCCACCATGCTTGACAGATGGCGTCAGGTACTCTTCCAGCATCTTTTCAGTTGTTCTGCATCTCACAAATGTTCTTCTGTGTGATCCAAACACCTCAAACTTCGATTCGTCTGCCCATAACACTTTTTTCCAATCTTCCTCTGTCCAATGTCTGTGTGCTTTTGCCCATATTAATCTTTTCCTTTTATTAGCCAGTCTCAGATATGGTTGTTTTTTTTTGCCACTCTGCCCTGAAGGCCAGCATCCCGGAGTCGCCTCTTCACTGTAGACGTTGACACTGGCGTTTTGCGGGTACTATTTAATGAAGCTGCCAGTTGAGGACCTGTGAGGCGTCTATTTCTCAAACTAGAGACTCTAATGTACTTGTCTTGTTGCTCAGTTGTGCAGCGGGGCCTCCCACTTCTCTTTCTACTCTGGTTAGAGCCTGTTTGTGCTGTCCTCTGAAGGGAGTAGTACACACCATTGTAGGAAATCGTCAGTTTCTTGGCAATTTCTCGCATGGAATAGCCTTCATTTCTAAGAACAAGAATAGACTGTCGAGTTTCACATGAAAGCTCTCTTTTTCTAGCCATTTTGAGAGTTTAATCGAACCCACAAATGTAATGCTCCAGATTCTCAACTAGCTCAAAGGAAGGTCAGTTTTATAGCTCCTCTAAACAGAAAAACTGTTTACAGCGGTGCTAACATAATTGCACAAGGGTTTTCAAGTGTTTTCTAATCATCCATTAGCCTTCTAACACAGTGAGCAAACACAATGTACCATTAGAACACTGGAGTGATGGTTGCTGGAAATGGGCCTCTATACACCTATGTAAATATTGCATTAAAAACCAGACGTTTGCATTTCTGATTAATTTAATGTTATCTTCATTGAAAAAAACTGTGCTTTTCTTTCAAAAATAAGGAAATTTCTAAGAGACCCTAAACTTTTGAACGGTAGTGTATGTTTTAAGTTTATGTTACTTCCAATCTCCCGTGCCTTTGTCCATTTGTAATGTAGCAGTGCCTTATAAGATCCGTTCTTCCGTTCTTTTTCTATCTTTGAATCTCTCATTTGCATTGCGGTGACCATATGCGTAACCGGTTTGGATCTTGGCAGCAGCACTATTAGATTTTTACCGTGAACATTGTTTAACCACTGTTTAAATACAGTACTTAGGTGAGCAAAGTATTGTATAACCTAAAACCTGCTTACTTGGATTAACCTGCACTATGTAGCACCGTGCATTTTGCTTTTATTTCAACCTTATATAAGATCCTCTTCCCATTCTGTAATTATTTGTAAAGCCACTATTGTGAACATGTATGAGTATACCACATATTCCTGCAGCTTTCTTTTGCTAGTTTCCCTCTGCCACATCATATTTCCCTATCTGATGTCAGATGGTCAATTTAAATTGCTTCATTCATCTGGGCAAGGTAGTTCAGAGAAAGGGCTTGTATAGATTCCCTTTAAAACAGATGTCCTAAGCAATAAAACCTGGTGTAAAGCAACCTTCTGTCTGGATGGAAAGTGGTCCTTGGCCTAGCTTCCGATTTAAAAATCTATTTTTGGACCAGGCCTCCCTACAAATACTTCAGTTCATTAGCCAGCTTGGAACATTATTCATATAGAAGATGGCAAGGTGATACACAATCCTTGTTAACAGATCAGGTTTGGTAATTTAAGTTTACTAATTTGGCAATATGACCATTTATATTCCCTCCCCTAGAGACTGTGCAGATTCATCTTTGTCTGTCACCAGTTTTTTCTTTTCTCCTCTTTATCCAGTTTGTGAGAGTGCTATGCAAACTGTTCACTACGCTAAGACAATAAATGCAATAACCTGGTGTTCGCTGTATGAGCTTTGGAAATAACTTCATCCACAAATGAAGCTACCAGCAGTAATGTGTTAATCCTGTTCTCCGCCTGCATTCTGTCTATCTTTCTAATAGTTCGCAATGTTGTCAGTCAATGATTTTTTTCTGACAATGTCAAACAGGGAACACCATTATAAACCAACAGGAATTTCATCTGAGCATGCAGAACGAAGACTGGTAGAAGGCATGCACTAGACTAGTAATGTGTGTATATGTTATGAACCTGGGCGTCAATCCTCTGAAGCAAGCGGTCTAAGGAAACTTTGCTTTTGATCTTTAATCCCTGCAAGGAGGTCTTTACAAAGGCTTTGTGCAGCCAAAATGTCCTATGTTGTTGTAGTAAAGATAACACTTTCTTCTTACTGAGTTTGGCTCCTGTTTGCTGTCTGGGATTTCTTTCGGACTTTGCAAGGAGATTCCTGACTTTGTGTCACTGCTCACAGTTCCCACAGTAGTCTCTGATCAGTGGTTGGCAGGACATGACAATAGGCATGGTGAACAGTAGTTCGGGGTGATACTGTACTTGGTTTGAGGCAGGACGTCAACAGGTGCAGCTATTGTGCAATGTAGCCGAGATCATTGTAACTGCAGAAGTGCCAAAGGGTGTTCCAAAGGGTGAGCCAGAGTCATAGCCAGTTATGTTTCTGGGAAAATACTTTAAATAAGCTGCCGCTGATGATATCATCAGACCGCGTCAATTACCATAGTAGCGCAAGTTGGCTAAGAGGAGGACCAAGAATCGGTTCAGTAGTGGGGAGTAACAACTTACTAACCACACTATAATGCAACTTCAGAACGGATATAGCTACCAGCATGTCGCTTTGCTCATTTCTGAAACGTAGAGATGTGGCTAATAGTATAACTATAGCCAGAACCACCCAAAACAGAGAGGGGGTAGGGCAGGCACTTGTCTTAGGTCCTATGGGTCAAGGGCCTGATTAACTTACTTAGTGAACTTGCTGAGTGCCCATAATGCATTCTAGCCTATTACAGAGGAAACTGTGTGACTGGGATATTACAGTTGCCTTCTTCTGGATAAACACGTTAGGATTACAGGTTAGACTTAGTAGATCTGTGTCTTTTTTTCAACTTTATCAACTATGTAACTTTGTAACTATGGTCAGGATCTCTATTTTTCAGTGCAGGGCGGGATGAGGAAGCTAAATGTGATAAGCCAATTCAGTTCAGCTTTCTGTCACAGTGTAAAGGATCTGCCTGACACAGCTTCTGTGTCGACGCCCGTGGTTACTCACTCTGCACCTGCTCCTAAGTCTGGTCGAGTGACCCCTTCTTCCACCAATCAGCCTGGGAGGCTGAGGAGTGTGAGAGCCTATCACAGCCTGGCCAGACAGAGCTAGCTCCCGCCCTCTGTCTATTTATTCCTTCACTTCCTGCTCCTTTGCCTGTGATTCTTTCAGTCTGTTTCCTGGCCCTGCTGCTGCTGCTGCTTACTACTTGTCTTCTGCTTCATATTGACCCTGGCTTGACTAACTACTCTCCAGCTCTGCGTTTTGTACCTTCTGGTTTGACTCGGCTCGTTCACTATTCTCCTGCTCTGTATTTTGTACCTCGTCCACTCCTGGTTTGACTCGGCTCGTTCACTATTCTTGCTGCTCACGGGGTTGCCGTGGGCAACAGCCCCATTTCCCTTAGCTTCTGTGTACCCTTGTCTGTTTGTCTGTCGTGCACTTAGTGAGCATAGGGACCGTCGCCCAGTTGTACGCCGTCGCTTAGGACGGGCCGTTGCAAGTAGGCAGGGACTGAGTGGCGGGTAGATTAGGGCTCACATGTCTGTCTCCCTACCCCGCCATTACACACAGGCAACAGGAACAAGGCCTGGATAGAAAAGTAACCTACTACAGTACACCTTGTCTACCCGAGATCACCAGGGATGCTGACACTAATTCTTTCACTACCCCAGACCACCAGGGAACCATAGACCAATAGGCAACTTTAGATCACAAAGGATATTACCATTAACTTCTTCATCTCCCAAAGAGCATCAGGGATAAAAATATATTAACCCCTCACCCAACATAGACAACCAGCGATATTATCACTAACCCTTAAGCCACCTTAGAACACCAGGGAGATTGTCATAACCTCTAAACTACCCTAATAGTATTCACCATTAACCCTAAGCTACCTCAGTCTTATGAAATTTTCTTATCAAACAGCTGGTTCACCCTTCAGGAGTGAACCAGGAGACTCAAAATAATATTGTGTACACAAGAGACCAGATCTAAAGTTTGTTGTTAATATTGAGCATTTTATAGATTTGAATAAGCAAAATAGAATAAATATTAGTAACTTAACCAATATTACTAAATCACTCGATGCCAAGAAGCATTCCTTAAAGCATCACAATGTTGGTAGTATCCAATAATATTTCACTAGTACTAAAGAGTTAAAGAGGCTCTGTCACCAGATTTTGCAACCCGTATCTGCTATTGCAGCAGATAGGCGCTGCAATGTAGATTACAGTAACGTTTTTATTTTTAAAAAACGAGCATTTTTGGCCAAGTTATGACCATTTTTGTATTTATGCAAATGAGGCTTGCAAAAGTACAACTGGGCGTGTTGAAAAGTAAAAGTACAACTGGGCGTGTATTATGTGCGTACATCGGGGCGTGTTTACTACTTTTACTAGCTGGGCGTTGTGTATAGAAATATCATCCACTTCTCTTCAGAACGCCCAGCTTCTGGCAGTGCAGACACAGCCGTGTTCTCGAGAGATCACGCTGTGACGTCACTTCCCCAGGTCCTGCATCGTGTCAGACGAGCGAGGACACATCGGCACCAGAGGCTACAGATGATTCTGCAGCAGCATCGGCGTTTGCAGGTAAATCGATGTAGCTACTTACCTGCAAACGCTGATGCTGCTGCAGAATCAACTGTAGCCTCTGGTGCCGATGTGGCCGACACGATGCAGGACCTGTGAGTGACGTCACAGATCTGCACTGCCAGAAGCTGGGCGTTCAGAAGAGAAGTGGATGATACTTCTCATCAGAACGCCCAGCTAGTAAAAGTAGTAAACACGCCCCGATGTACGCACATAATACACGCCCAGTTGTACTTTTACTTTTCAACACGCCCAGTTGTACTTTTGCAAGCCTCATTTGCATAAATACAAAAATGGCCATAACTTGGCCAAAAATGCTCATTTTTTAAAAATAAAAACGTTACTGTAATCTACATTGCAGCGCCTATCTGCTGCAATAGCAGATAGGGGTTGCAAAATCTGGTGACAGAGCCTCTTTAAAGAGTTGAAGTACTAACTACGTTTTATGATTATTTGTGCACAATATATACAATCCTTGAAGTGGTGTAGCAAAAGCAGCTATGTTTATAGTAAAAGGAACACTTACTAAAAAATATAGGAACATGACAGATATCAAGAATACAAGGAACACATAATAACTTGCAAATACTGTAATATACGACCTGCACTCGTTTTGTGTTCTTAAAATGAAGAACAGCTTCAGCCGCCATCTTAAACAGCCAAAAAAGTTCCATCACACTCAGACTGCCGGCATTCAGTATTAACATTTTAGGCCATCCTCAGTTACAAGAAATACAAGGTATTACCCGCTAAGGTATTAAAGTTCCCATTACCATTTCTGTTTACTTTTGATCGGGTACCTAAAAATCCGCTCAATCCAAGAGAATACTTACATCCTTGTAAAAGGATTAAAACGGTGATGGATACTTCAAGTTTGCACACCTCTAAAATTGCAGTAGCATCTTTCGGAGTGCATTTTGGCAACAATCTTTGAACTTGTCCCCTTTTATTGCATTCTTGTCGCTGTATCTTTTCTCAACATAGAAAAAATTAACAAAAAAAGAAAGCATGAAAAGTACAAGACTTTGGGAGAAATGTCTCACTTTCATGCAGTACAAGTCACAGATTAATTAAGTAATTTGTATACATTAAAAACAACGTGTGAGTATTAAGACTTAATGTTTGTTTGTATATATATATATATATATATATATATATATATATGTATATATATATATATATACACACACACACACACACACACACACACATACATACATACATACATACACAAAATGCTGCATATTTACGCCATTATTTAGTCCCCTTTTTATTGCATGTTTTCACTTATATTGTAATGGATTTTTAGCTATATTTGTATTTCTCTCTCTCACATACTATAGATCAGACCAATCACTGTTGGCTAATATAAAAATCTCTAGCTGTTTGCTGCATTAGCAACCTTCCCCCACTGTTCTTTTTGAATTTGTGAATAGACATGCCAAGCCACAGTCGTTTACCTAAGCCTTACCGCCTTACCCACGCCCTATCTCAAGCCAAAACAGAGGGAATTGGGAAAAAATAATACTTTTTTCCTCTGTCCGATTTCTTCAAAACTGTCTGCTTCAGCTGCTTGTAAAAAAATAAAATAAAAGCCATGCAGTCTTAACAAATACTCTTTTATTTTTTGCTTTGTATTTTTTTCTTATTTCTTGTCTGTGTTTAATTTTGCAGCTCTTCACACAACAAATATAACAGAAAATAATAATTTTTATTCAACTGCAATCTTTATGGCTTAGTGTATGAAATAACCTTATCTGGCCCAAGTGGCTTTGTTCTGTGTCATATCACCATTGAATTGACACCTCAATAAAGTCTTATATTCTTCTTGGGCCAACGCTTTATCTTAATGTCCCTTCTTGATATTTCAAGAACTACTAGAAATATCATGTTTCCTTTCCTTTCAGATACACACCTGCTCCATAAAATGATGGTTTTGTTTTAAACCTCTAACCAGGGAGCTTTAATTAAAGAGATAGTAGTCCTATTTTATTAGTTTACCAAGATTAGGTTTCAGCAGCGATTGTCAAAATCCAGTTCACATGCTGCTGGAACAATAACCCATTTACATTCTCTTGCACTAACCTTGTGTGTTTTGTAAAGTACATCAGGTTATCCTATTTGTAAAGATTTATAGAATTATGTCTTCATCTTTTCTTACTGAGGACTATGAATTTACAATTACATTTACGAAAAAAAAAAAAAACACCTCAGAGAAATTTCTTAGGCCTTGTGCACACTTCCATCACCGTTTTCACTGCCGTTTTTCACGGATCCGTGTGTCCGTTATTAGATCAGTGTGCTTCCACTGTGTACTCCGTGTATACTTTCGTGTTTCAGTTTCCGAGAGGAAACTGTTCTCATTCATACTATGTACACGATATTGTGAGCGCCGCGCATGGTATTCACTGTCCAGCGGTAGTCACTGTCCAGGGTGCTGAAAGAGTTACTGCCGATCAGTGCAGCCCCTGGACAGAGAGTACCGCTGGACAGTGAGTACCATGCGCGGCGCTCACGTTATAGATTATTAATGTTTCATTTAAAAAATAAAAAAAAGTTACTACTTACCCAGAACTCCCTGCTTCTTCCTCAAGTCCGGCCTCCTGAGATGATGTTTCAGACCATGTGACCGCTGCAGCCAATCACAGGCTGCAGCGGTCACATGGACTGCCGCGTCATCCAGGGAGGTCGGACTGGATGTCAGAAGAGGGACGTGTCACCAAGACAACGGCCGGGGTACGTATGAACTTATTTTTCTTTCTATCGCTGCGTTCCAGCACTGATCAGCAGCCTCTTCTCTCTATTAGTGCTGATAGAGAGAAGGGGCTGCCGATTAGTGCAGTGCAATATCGGTCTCTATGTGTACCTCTGCCCGCCCGGCCGTTGCTAGGCAATGGTTCAGTCACACACGGACGGCACACGGATGACTTGTATGGGCCACACGGTCACGGAATCTCGGACAAAAGTAAGACATGCTCTACTTTTGTTGGAACGGAACAACGGGACTGTAAAAAAAACTGACGTGTGCTTTAAATGAATGGGTCAGGGTGCTAACCGTCAAAAAAACGGCTAGCACCGTGAAGGAAAAAACGGAAGTGGGCATGAGGCCTTAAAGTGGTTGTAAAGTCCTGGCCAAAAGTTTTGTGACTGACACAAATTTTGGTTTTCACAATGTTACCTGCTTCAGTGTTTTTAGATCTTTAAGATGTTTCTATGGTATACTGAAGTACAATTCTAAGAATTTCATAAGTTTTTAAACTTTTATTGACAAATACATCAAGTTTATGCAAAGACATAAAGGGGTTATCCGGGGACCAAATATTGCATTGCAATAATATATTGATGTGAAAGAAAGTAACTAATATACTTTAATTTAAAATTCTGTACTAAATGGTGCAGTTCAAACCTCGTGAATTGTTCCCGGAAGTCCTGGAGCTTTTCTAATAATGATGACGCTCCGACTCGGCCACCACGTGACTGAGCTCTTGCTTCATGTGCTGATCGTGAACATGACCGCAAGGGGCTGTCCAGTGGCGTAACTACCGCCGTAGCAGCAGCAGCGTTTGCTACGGGGCCCGCGGCATGAGGGGGCCCGTGTCGCCCGCCGGCACGGGCCCCCACCATGGCTGGAGGCTCCGCTAGCAGCCGCTATGGCTGCTACAGCGGGACGCCACTGAACACTACGGCAGAGCAGGGAGGTATCTCCCCGCTCTGCCATTAACTGGTTCCCGACCGCTGGCTGTATTTTTACGGCCAGCGGTCAGGGTCCTTAAAACCAGAGCCATAGACTTTCTACGGCTCGGGTTTTAACTTGCTGCCCGCGCGATCGGGCAGCTGAATGTCGGGTCTCTGGCTGTCAGTGACTGCTGGGGACTCTGAGGAGAGGATAGAAGCAGCTTTCGCTGCTTCTGTCTTCTCTGATCACTTGTACACAGCGCTGAATGCGCGCTGTGTACAGGAATAGAGACAGCAGCAGCGGCGCTGTCTCTATTCCTCCCGGTGATCATGTGACTGGTCACATGATCGCCGGGTGCCGTTACTGACAGACTGCTGCTGGGTCTTACTAGACCCAGTACAGCCCTATTAGTGACAATCGTCACTATGAGAGGGCTGATTTCCCCTGTAACTGGGACTGCTGTGCAGCTCCAGTTACAGTGGAAAAGATGGTGTAAATGAAAGAAAAAAATATATAAAGTTCCCCAAAGGTCTTCTTTGACCTTTGAGGGACAGACCATAGTAATAAAAAAATAATAAAGTAAAGTGCAAAAAAAATGTAAATAATAAATACACATAAAATACCCACGCCCAAAAAAAAATGTTCCCCCCCGCCAATCATTGTTGTAACGCTAGCGCTGACCCAATTACCGTAATATAGACATGTAATATATAAAATTTACGGTAGACAATGACAATCACAAATAAAAGGTCTATTTTAGGGTAATACTATGTTATTACCAAAAAAAAAAATAGCTGAAACGTAAAAAAGCTTATTTTTTTACTATTATTTTCAAACTTTATGAATAAAAATTCTAAAATGGCAAAAAAGGTGTGTATAAAAACGATAAAAAATGAAACCTGCATTGTCTACGGAAAAAACGTCGCAAAAATCACGTCGTTAGCCGAACAAATAAAAAAGTTATAGCCATTTAACTAACACGTGCTAAAAATGGCTAAACGGTGTCTGGTCCTGAAGGCGCAAAACAGAGCAAAATACATGTATCCCCCCCCTCTCCACAGGACATACACAGGATAGGGGATACATGTGTGATCGCTGGCATTGATAGGGAGAACGGGGACTGAAAGTCCCCTGAAGTTCTCCATCACAAACCTCTGACTTCCGGGGTCTGTGTCAGCAGCTCCGTTGAAATTAATGGAGCGCCGGTCGTGCTTGTGCGCATGCGTGACCAGCGATCCTTTCATTTTTATTGAGCTGCGCAGACTCCGGAAGTCAGAGGTTTGTCATGGAGAAGTTCAGGGGACTTTCAGTCCCCCGTTCTCCCTATCAATGCCAGCGATCACTCATGTATCCCCTATCCTGTGGAGATCCTGTGGATAGGGTATACATGTATTTTGTAGGACACACTGTAGGTCTCATTTTTTTGGGAGGGGGGACGCTGTATGCAGTGGCGGATTAAGAAGACCATGGGCCCTGGGCTGTTACCCAAACTTGGGCCCCCCTTCTCCACCACCACCCTGCCGCGCCGTAACTATTGCTAACACTACCTAAACACTAGTACACAAAGTAGGCACATTATGCACAAAGTACACACAGTACGCACATTATGCACAAAGTACGCACATTATGCACAAAGTACGCACATTATGCACAAAGTACACACAGTACACAAAGTAGGCACATTATGCACAAAGTACGCACATTATGCACATTATGCACAAAGTACGCACAGTACACAAAGTACCACATTATGCACAAAGTACACAAAGTAGGCACATTATGCACAAAGTACGCACAGTACACAAAGTACCACATTATGCACAAAGTACGCAAATTATGCACAAAGTACGCACATTATGCACAAAGTACGCACATTATGCACATTATGCACAAAGTACGCACATTATGCACAAAGTACACAAAGTAGGCACATTATGCACAAAGTACGCACATTATGCACAAAGTACACAAAGTACCACATTATGCACAAAGTACACAAAGTAGGCACATTATGCACAAAGTACGCACAGTACACAAAGTACCATATTATGCACAAAGTACGCACATTATGCACAAAGTAAGGACATTATGCACAAAGTACGCACATTATGCACAAAGTACACAAAGTATGCACATTATGCACAAAGTACGCACATTATGCACAAAGTACACAAAGTACGCACATTATGCACAAAGTACGCACATTATGCACAAAGTACGCACAAAGTACGCACATTATGCACAAAGTACGCACAAAGTACGCACATTATGCACAAAGTACGCACAGTACAAAGTACGCACATTATGCGTACAGAAAAAATGCAGAAAAAAATCCTTCAGCTCACCTTATCACAAGAAAGTCAGCACACGGATCCTCGTGTCGGCACACGCTAGAAATACTTCAGGAACAAGGGGGTTGGATCCAGCGCTGTGATGCGATGTCTGTTAAAACGGGAATCTGTTCCCAAGTTTTATTTTATCTTGATTAAAATCGTAGCATGTGAGCTACGCATAGCAGTTGAAGTGACAAGTGGGTATCGTCCAAATGCAGAGGGAAAAAGAAAGATAGGTAGCCTATCTTTCTTTTTCCCTCTGCATTTGGACGATACCCACTTGTCACTTCAACTGCTATGCGTAGCTCACATGCTACGATTTTAATCAAGATAAAATAAAACTTGGGAACAGATTCCCGTTTTAACAGACATCGCATCACAGCGCTGGATCCAACCCCCTACGCACATTATGCACAAAGTACGCACAGTACACAAAGTACACACATTATGCACAAAGTACACAAAGTAGGCACATTATACACAAAGTATGCATAGTACACAAAGTACACACGAGTATGCACATTATACACTAAGTAGGCACATTATACACGAGTATGCACATTATACACAAAGTACACCTTGTAAACACATGAATATGGACATTAAACATACATGAATATGGACATTAAACATACATGAATATGGACATTAAACATACATGAATATGGACATTAAACATACATGAATATGGACATTAAACACACATGAATATGGATATTAAACACACATGCACTTACCTTTTATGTCTTCACTGCAGCTCTTCTCCTGCTCACAGCACAGAGCCCGCCGACAGTCTCCCCTCCCCCATGTCCCGACAGCTAGCAGCAGAGATGTTTAGAGCAGGGAAGGGGGGCTGGAGGGGGAGCTTCTAAAGCAGCACAGACCAGGGCTGCTAAGTAGAAGCAAAGCTCCCCTCGCCTGACAGGTGCGGTCCTGGCACCGGGGCTCCCTCCGGTGCTAGCGACGCCACTGGGCATGAGGGGGTTCGGGCGGTCATAGGCTCCTTGGGCCCCCTGGCAGTCTTGGGCCCCGGGCGACCGCCCGAAACGCCCTAATGATAATCCGCCACTGGCTGTATGGCGTTCCCTACCGGGGGGGAATGCGGCTGTATGGCGTTCCCTACAGGGGGAGCTGTATGGTGTTCCCTACAGGGGGGGCTGTATGGCGTTCCCTACAGGGGGGGAGCTGTATGGCGTTCCCTACAGGGGGGGAGCTGTATGGCGTTCCCTACAGGGGGGACCTGTATGGCGTTCCCTACAGGGGGGACCTGTATGGCGTTCCCTACAGGGGGGGGGCTGTATGGCGTTCTCTACAGGGGGGGGGCTGTATGGCGTTCTCTGCAGGGGGGCTGTATGGCGTTATCTACAGGGGGGCTGTATGGCGTTCTCTACAGGGGGATGTATGGCGCTATCTACAGAGGGGGGGCTGTATGGCGTTCTCTGCAGGGGGGCTGTATGGCGTTCTCTACAGGGGGGGCTGTAAAAAAGGCACTATCTACAAGGGGCGGGGGGTTGTGTGACACCCAGGGGAGGGGGGCCCCAGTCAAAAGTTTGCTATGGGGCCCAGTCTTTCCTAGTTACGCCCCTGGGGCTGTCATATTGCCTATTGCTTGAGTCCCAAGCAGAGCATCAGCTAGCGCTTTGCTCGGGACTCCAGCCCTGCTCCTGACATCCATATTTGGTCAATTCAGGGGTTTCCTGGATAGCTGATGCTCTGCATGGGGACTCCAGCACTTCTGCCCACGTCACGAAAACCTGACGGAACGGAGCCTAAGCGTTGCTGAAACCTCCAACGGAACCCTTAAAGGAAAAGCAACGCTGATGTGAACAGAGCCTTACTGAGCACAACTGATGCAAAAATAAAACCCATTGAAATCAATGTTTTTTTTTAACGTAAAACGTTAACTTCCCTTCCTGTGGTCCTCTGACGGATACCTTAGAACGGAAGCCACAATGCAGATGTAAACGCAACCTTATTGTAACTTTAAAAACGTATACGTCATCGTATACCACAAATGTGTGCACAAAATGAGATGTGACTTTAGCCTTAATCTGCCCCTTTGTGTTTGGTTCCTCCCCAATTTCATGACCTCTGTTTGCTGTCAGTGAATGAATACACAATTGCTTCTATGCAGAGGCTGTATATTGGTATAGACCTAATATTTCTCACTGCTAAATGTTAGTGACAATGTGTTGTTTAGGCAATCCTCTGTGAGGTAAATACATTGGAAGGGCACATCTCTTTCTTGTCCTGCGAGTTTTCTGCAATGTATCAATGTAGGTTAAGGGTATGTGCACACGACCTCTTTTCAGACGTAATGGAGGCGTTTTACATCTCGAATTACGCCTGAAAAGACGGCCCCAATACGTCGGCAAACATCTGCCCATTGCTTGCAATGGGTCTTACGATGTTCTGTGCAGATGAGCTGTAATTTTACGCGTCGCTGTCAAAAGACGGCGCGTAAAATTATGGCCGCGTCAAAGAAGTGCAGGACACTTCTTGGGACGTAATTGGAGCCGTTTTTCATTGACTCCAATGAAAACCAGCTCCAATTACGTCTGTAAATGATGCCGCGAAAAACGCGTGCACTTGTAAAAACATCTGAAATTCAGGAGCTGTTTTCTCCTGAAAACAGCTCCGTACTTTCGGACGTATTTGGCGTTGTCGTGTGATCATACCTTAAGAGTGATCATCCTTGAGTTTTTGGCTCACAGAGGATTACTTGGAATGGATACATTGTAGAAAATTCCCATCTGCTAGAAGTATGATATCTATATGGGTTAAGACCTCTGAATGTGTAAACACATGTTTCCATTCATTAACAGCAAGCACAGGTCTTGAAAATAGGGAGGAATAGAAACACAAGACATATTAGGAAGTTGCATAAGTTTTCATTAAAGCCATGGAAAACAGCCTCTTATGTAAGAACAGTCATCAAGCTATGTGTAAGTCAGACTTTGCTTTTGATATACCTAGTACTCTTTTGGCAGAGGCGTAGCTAGGTTCTCCAGCACCCGGGGCAAAGATTCAGTTTGGCGCCCCCTCCCCAACCTCTTTCCCGACATCTCCTTCCCCCTCGCCGTGTTTGTTTTCTCTACCAATCGACGTGTTATTTCTTTTTATGTAACGCGAGCATAAAATTATTTGTACATTTCATAAGCAATATGGTTCTATACACAACACCAGAACCAAGCTCGGTACATATATACAGCCCCAGAACCCAGCTCAGTACATATATACAGCCCCAGAACCAAGATCAGTACATATATACAGCCCCAGAACCAAGATCAGTACATATATACAGCCCCAGAACAAATACAGCTCAATTTAGTGCAACCCCTGCCGTATAGGTTTGTACGGCGTAAAACTACAGCTCCCAGCATGGCCCGAACAATGATAAGGATATGCTGGGAGATGCTGTTTCACAAAAATAAATCCTATCATAATCACACCACCCATCATCTCGCTGCAGATCATACAGTGACTACAGTGCTGATTAGAGGCAGAATGAACATTTACATTAAGTGACTCACCAGTGACGTCTCAGATTCTAGTTCTTTTTCTCCATCCGGTCCAGACCTCTATGATGACTTCTCCCGATCACAGCTCATTGTTGCAGTTTGCTGCTCAGATGTCTTCAGCTTCTCACTTTACCAACATTTCTACACCTATAAATAAATATAAAGTTATCATTATACCACACACTACACCCCTAAATATAATAGCACCATACACTGCACCTCTAATTATAATAGCACCATACACCGTGTCCCACACACACACACTGTGCCCCCTGTAGATAGTGCCTGCCATTGAGCCCCCTGTAGATAGTGCCTGCCATAGAGCCCCTGTATATAGTGCCCCCATATAGACCACCCCTGTATAGTGTCCCACAAATAACTCCCCCTATAGTGCTCTACAGATAGCCCACCCCTGTATATAGCCCCCTGTAGATATAGCCCACCCCTGTATATAGAGCTCTACAGATAGCCCAACCATGTATGTAGCCCCCCTGTAGATATAGCCCACCCCTGTATATAGTGCTCCACATATAGTCCACCCCTGTATATAGTGTTTCACAGATAGCCCACCCCTGTATATAGCCCCCCTTGTACATATAGTCCACCCCTGTATATAGTGCTCCACTAGATAGTCCACCCCTGTATATAGTGCTCCACAGATAGCCCACCCCTGTATATACTATATACAAGGGTGGGCTATCTGTGGAGCACTATATACATCGGTGGACTATATGTACAAGGGGGCTATATACAGGGTTGGGCTTTCTGTGGAGCACTATAGGAGGGAGCTATTTGTGGGATACTATATACAGGGGTGGGCTATATCTACAGGGGGACTATATACAGGGGTGGGCTATATCTACAGGGGGACTATATCTACAGGGGGACTATATCTACAGGGAGACTATATACAGGGGTGGGCTATCTACAGGGGGACCATATCTACAGGGGGACCATATCTACAGGGGGAACATATCTACAGGGGGACCATATCTACAGGGCTGGGCTATATCTACAGGGCTGGGATATACACAGGGGGGCTATATACACAGGGGGGCTATATACACAGGGGGGCTATATCTACAGGGTGGGCTATATACAGGGGGAATATATCTACAGGGCTGGGCTATATACAGGGTGACTATATCTACAGGGGGGCTATATACTGGGGTGGGCTATCTATGGAGCACCATATACAGGGGTGGGCTATATCTACAGGGGGCTATATACTATATAGCCCACCCCTGTATATGGTGCTCTATAGAGAGCCCACTCCAGTATATAGCCCCCCTGTAGATATAGTCCCCCTGTATATAGCCCAGCCCTGTAGATATAGTCCCCCTGTAGATATAGTCCCCCTGTAGATATAGTCCCCCTGTATATAGCCCAGCAGATATAGTCCCCCTGTATATAGCCCAGCCCTGTAGATATAGCCCCCCTGTATATAGCCCAGCAGATAGTCCCCCTGTATATAGCCCAGCCCTGTAGATATAGTCCCCCTGTATATAGCTCAGCCCTGTAGATATATTCCCCCTGTATATAGCCCAGCCCTGTAGATATAGTCCCCCTGTATATTGCCCAGCCCTGTAGATATAGTCCCCCTGTATATAGCCCACCCCCTGTAGATATAGTCCCCCTGTATATAGCCCAGCCCTGTAGATATAGTCCACCTGTATATAGCCCAGCCCTGTAGATATAGTCCCCCTGTATATAGCCCAGCCCTGTAGATATAGTCCCCCTGTATATAGCCCAGCCCTGTAGATATAGTCCCCCTGTAGATAGACACCCCCCCGTAGATAAAGTCCCCCGTGTAGACAAAGTCCCCCCCGCAGATACAGCCACACTTCTATTACAATTTAAAAAAATACAAATAAAAAAATAAATAAATTTCAAACTCACCTTATTCCCGCTCCCACGCCGTCCGGCAGCTATGGAGACCTGCTCTCTTCTGTGCAGGTCTCCAGGGGGTTGAACACAGCGTCTATGAAAGGCGCTGGTTGGCTGGGCAGGATGACTTTCCCTGCCAGTCAGTCAGCGCCTTTCATCGACGGAAGCGTCACTGGTACAAAAGGTACCAGTCGCTTAATTCGTGGAAAGGCGCTGAATGGCCGGGCATGGAACGTGCCCGGTCATTCATTGCTTCTAATTGTACCTGTGTCCTTGCGACACAGGTACAATTATAGTGCAGGAGGAGGGGGCGCTGGCGCCCCCTCTGAACTGCGCCCGGGGCACATGCCCCGCTTGCCCCCCCCCCTAGCTACGCCCCTGCTTTTGGTATCATTAAATTCTCATGGAGTCAAAGTATTCAACCCTTCATTGATTTAATGTATCAGAACTTCAGAGCAAAAACATTCTGTAGTGTGTGTGTGCGTGTGTTTGTGTGTGTGTGTGTGTGTGTGTGTGTGTGTGTGTATATATGTGTGTATATATATATATATATATATATGTAATAGCATACATGTTGTGCCAGGCTTGAGGCCTTAGGGCATGTTCACACGAGTTGCCACAGTTTTCAGTTTTTGCATTGCAAAGGCTGAAATACGCAGTGAAATTCCGCTTCTTCTCCGCAACAGACAGTGCATGCTGCGGAGGGAAAATTCCGCACCACAGCCTATGGTCCGCAGCTGAGTTTTCCACAATGTCTGAACTAACTTGCCTAAAAATTTATTGAAACAAATGTAAAAAACGGCCGCTGGAGAATTCCACTACGGACTGTCCACATCGGAATTCCACAGCAATTCTGCCACGTGTGAACATGCCCTTAAAGGGTTTGTCCAGGATTAAAAAAAACATGTCTGCTTTCATACAGAAACAGTGCCACACCGGTCCATGGATTGTGTCTGTGTATTGTAACTCCGCTCTATTGAAGTGATAGGGCCGAGCTGCAATACCACACACAACCTGTGGGCAGGGGTTGGCACTGTTTTTGAAAGAAAGCAGCTATGTTTTACTACTCCTGGACAAACCCTTTAATTGTGTCCTGGAGTGTCAAAATAATTATAGAAAGAAGGATTATTTTCAATACTTGGATGCAAATCCTTTTCAGCCAATGACTGCCTGAAGGTCTGGAACCCATGGACTTTCTGAGTTTCCTTCCTTGAGATACTTTGCTAGTCCTTTGCTGCCGCCGCCTTCAGTTGCTTCGTGTTTGTGGATACTTCTGCCTTCAGTTATGTCTTCAGTAAGCGAAAAAGCATTCTGAATCGGGTTGAGGTCACGTGACTGACTTGGCCATTCAATGTTTTTTCCCTTGAGAAGCTCTTGGGTTGCTTTCGCGGTATGTTTTAGGTCATTATCTATCTGTACTGTGAAGCGCCTTCCTATTAGTTTTGCGGCATTGGATTGAATCTGAGTAGAAAGTCTCGCTCTATACACTTCACAATTCATCCTGTTACTTCTATCCGCAGTTAGTTCATTAATAAACACCAGTGACACAATTCCATTGGCAGCCATACATGCCCATGCCAAAATAACCGCCTCTACCATGTGTGTTATATATGATGGGGGGTATGCTTTGGATCATGAGCCTTTTCTTTTCCATATTGCTCCTTTTACATCATTTTAGTACATGTTAATCTTGGTTTTATCTGTTCAAACAATCTCCAGAACTCGGTGTCTTTTTTTAGATGTGTTTTAGCATGAGTATTACCAGAGGTTTGCATATTGAGATAAACCCTCAGTCTTTACATTCATGAAGACATCTCTTGATTGTAGACTTTGACAATGATACTTCTACCTCCTTTAGAGATTTCTTGACTTGACTAGATGTTGTGAATGGGTTTTTCTTTACCAAGGAAAGAATTCGGTGATCACCAACTTCAGTTGTTTTCCTTGGTCTTCCAGGCCTTTTGGTGTTGCTGAGCATTCCTACTTTTTTTTTTTTTTAAATGTACCAAATTGTTGATTTAGCCATTCTCAAAATCTCTGCCATCTCTCTGATAGATTTTTTTTTTTTTTTAGCCTAATGATGGGATCCTTCACTCGCATTGACAGCTCTTTGGACTGCATGAACAGCTTCCCATGAACAGTTACCTAATGCAAATTCATTCACGACTTGGAATCAACTCCAGAATTGTATCTCCTGAATGTGTCATGGAATACAGTGGGAACAGGCCAAACTCGACCATGAATCAGTCAATTGTTCTATTTCTTTTGGGCCTATAATAACAGAGGGACTATGTAAAATATGTCTGTAATTCCTTAACGGTAAATGTAATAGTTTTGTTAAACCCCTTGAATTACATCTGAAAGTCTACGCTTAAATCGCATTTTCATTGTTTTATTTTATGTCCACTGTGGTATATATAAAGCAGTAAATAGGCAGCACTCACAATGGCTTATGGTGAAAAAAGTGGGTGCTTTATTGACCCAAAAAGTGCGACGTTTCGGCTCACACAACCTGAGCCTTTCTCAAGCCAGAAAGGCTCAGGTTGTGTGAGCCGAAACGTCGCACTTTTGGGGTCAATAAAGCACCCACTTTTTTCACCATAAGCCTTTGTGAGTGCTGCCTATTTACTGCTTTTTGTCTAGAGGGACAGTGGTCAGTTCCCTAAGGCTTGCACCACCTTTCATTTAAGCCTGTGCTGCTGGATTCTATTTTTGTATATATATATATACACTACCGTTCAAAAGTTTGGGGTCACCCAGACAATTTTGTGTTTTCCATGAAAACTCACACTTATATTTATCAAATGAGTTGCAAAATGACTAGAAAATATAGTCAAGACATTGACAAGGTTAGAAATAATGATTTTTATTTGAAATAATAATTTTCTCCTTCAAACTTTGCTTTCGTGAAAGAATGCTCCATTTGCAGCAATTACAGCATTGCAGACCTTTGGCATTCTAGCTGTTCATTTGCTGAGGTAATCGGGAGGAATTTCACCCCATGCTTCCAGAAGCCCCTCCCACAAGTTAGATTGGCTTGATGGGCACTTCTTGCGTACCATACGGTCAAGCTGCTCCCACAACAGCTCTATGGGGTTGAGATCTGGTGACTGCGCTGGCCACTCCATTACAGATAGAATACCAGCTGCCTGCTTCGTCCCTAAATAGTTCTTGCATAATTTGGAGGTGTGCTTTGGGTCATTGTCCTGTTGTGGGATGAAATTGGCTCCAATCAAGTGCTGTCCACAGGGTATGGCATGGCGTTGCAAAATGGAGTGATAGCCTTCCTTATTCAAAATCCCTTTTACCTTGTACAAATCTCCCACTTTACCAGCACCAAAGCAAAACCTAATTTCTAAGCTATGAAAGCATTGACAGAATAAGCATTGCATTTGCTAAATTATAGCATTATCATGCTTATACAGTACAATGCTTTAAATCCAGTTTTTCTATTTCATCTGATATTTGGCCCTACGAGATGGAGAAGGTTCTATTTAACTAAAACTGTGACTTCAAGATATCCAGAACAGTAATTGTTGCAATTGAACCACCTTCACTGTGCTTCATTAGCATCTCTAGTGATTAATATGTGGGTGGGAATTTGAGTATTCTTTCTTTAAGCAGTTGTCAGGTTTCATTTGGACAAGAGCTTGTCCACTCTCTGCCACCTGCATGTGTGTGTGCACCCTGACATAAATACTTACACACACACACACACACACACACACACACACACACACACACACACGCGCACACACACACACACACACACACACACACACACACACACACACACACACACACACACACACGCACTCCTCTTAAGGTCTTCTGGATAAAGCTGTTACAGAAGGCGCATATAAGAAGGGGTCATAACCCTGTCCTTTATTCTCTTGAGGGGGTTTGTATAATGAAGGAAAAAGAAACAAGGCCCTAGGCTAATTTGTAGTGGCATTTCCTGGATTCTCTTCTTCCAATGAAGCTCTGTTTCATCTTCAGCCTTATCAATTCTGTAGTCATGTGGCTTTCTGCATGGACGCCTCTATCAGCTATAGCCCCCCCAGTCCAATTTCTGATGCTAATGGAAACTTCGTTAATGCCATTAATCTGCTGAGCAGAACAAGTCAAGAAAACATAGCCAGCACTTTTTGCAAAGTCCGAAACTACCCTCGAGGCTAGCGGCCAGAGGTGAATTCTGTTTTCAATGCATTCTTTTTATAGGATCTTAAAGAAACATTTCCTTTACTTGCTCTTTAATCCTTGCATATTTGTTTGTCTTATGTTTTCCTCCTTGAATAACCTCTAGTTGCTTTTGCAAGCCACACAAGTCATAGAAAACCTGTTTGAAAGCCCTCTCACTAGCTCATGTTTACAATAAATAATAGCGCTTATGTTCGGCTTACTATTGTGCTTGCATACCATGAAAGGATTGCCACAGGCGCTCCTCTCAATAATGAGTATAACTGCTCTACTATTAAACATATTTTTTTTTGTGTAGCATCATGATTTACCTGTGTCTTACTGAAAACAAACAAGCTACTGACTTTAACATTTATAGACGGAATTTGGTGGAATACAGTCTGTTGGATTCATGGGTCTATTTTTATCAGGAATATTTACCCAACTTGCAATTTTTGTATTTGCATTTGGATACATTGATGTGAAACTTTTTGCAACCATCTTGATAAAGAGGCATCCTTATTCTGAAGTTTGCAAGATAGCTATTTCTTTTTAACCGCAATAAAGTCACATTGACGTCACGTTTTTGGCCGACATTTAATGTATATGCCAGGTAGAGCTCCCAATGGATATGTTAAACATAGGTTGTGACAGAGGTCTTACAGTGGCCTCCATCACCCATAGACTCTAATGGCATACATTAAATGTATACGTCATGAACTCTCATGACCCTTTTCATATCATATATACATTAAATGGATACCATTATAGCCTCATCCATAGAATATTAAGGTATCCGTTTAAAGCTATTTAGAAGCCCATGATGTATATGTTAAATACCTGTGATGTATGCCATGCTGTGGCATACTTTACCCATAGGCTTCTTTTTTTATAAAAAGTATACTGCGAGGTATACGCTTTTGTGGTATACCTTTGTATGGAATAGCGCAGTCTACTACACACTTCCATACTTAAAAAAAGGAATACTGAAGTAAACCAGCCCAACGGGGGCTTAAAGGACACTTATTTAGCCTCCATCAGGTTATTGGACACGTTCTCGACGTACACGCTAAATGTAGGCAAAACGTGATTTGAATGGGGTCGTACTGCTGTCGAACACTCCCTATATTTTGATATTAGTCTTTCACGTCGCCATCGAGAGATTTGTACTTGTACTTGCAGAAGATATTGCACTTTGTTATGTTTTCTTGTATGAACTACTTGTTTCATGTCCTGCAATAGTATCTTTATTGGGATCAAGTCAGGACTAGGACAAAACTAACTAACTAGCTATTGAACTGTGGAAACTGTATTTGATTTACAACAGAAATATGAGGACCTGTGTTGTCTGAATAGTAGTTCCACATTTGACTATCTAAAGAACATAATTTTTTTTTATTGCTTGTTCCCATACATTTCCATGAAGTCGGCAGCACATCTCCCTATTTACACAGTGAGATGTGCTGCCGAGGACGATAATATTTATTTCTGTATAAACTAAACGATCAGCCGATGAATGGGCATTTGCTCTTTCATCGGCTGATCTTTGCCCTGTTTACATATTACTGCACTCATTACTATGATCACTCGTCCCCATACATTTGTATCATGTCAGCAGCACGTCTCCCTATTTACACAGTGAAATGTGCCCGCTGACAACGATAATATTTTCGGCATTTACAATGATACAATTAGCCGATGAACGAGCGTTTGCTCGTTTATTGGCTGATCGTTGCCCTGTTTACGCAGGGCAATTATCGGGAATGAGCATTCTGTGAACGCTCATTTGCCCGATAATTGACCCGTGTAAAAGGGCCCTTAGACTCAACGTAGGATTTTAATGGAAGACTACCAATCACATTCCATTAGGATACTATGTACTCTGTATCACTCGTGATATAGTTCAAAGGTCAATATTATAGCCCCGCACTACCCAATACAAAAAAAAACATACAATGTATTTGAGAATTTAAAATGTACTCAAAATTCAATATTTGATAGATACATAAAGAAACTTTTAACTTGCGTATTGTGCAACCGACATACTGCATCCTATATTATACGCGTGATATTAAATATATGTCACATGGTCGCTATTACACTTAATGTAGTTTTTGATGTAAAATGTTCTTTCAGTTGTTATGTCTGTAAATGTTTTCGTCAACTACGCTATTCATCCCGTCAAAACGACGGAACCCTCGCACAATGGAGACAAACTGAAACCATTGGCACCGGATTCGTCACCATTCAAATTAATGGTGATGGAAACGGAAACCTTTGGTTTTAGTTTGTGTCAGTCAGGGCTCCGTTCCGATGGAAAGCTCAGACGGAGCATCGGAACGGAGCCCTGACGCAGATGTGAACGAAGCCTAACACCATCATTTTATTCATTTGTCTATTTTTATTGCTACCAGTTACCATTTCCTACAATTTGTTGTGATCATGCGGATATCTTATCTGTTGTAATCTTTCAGTAATTTCTATAGATTTTTTTTTTATATAAAATGAGTTTGTGCTCCAGTTATCTTTGGCTTTAAAAAAAATTTGCCCAAAGGTATTGTTACTGTTACAATGTAAAATAGTATTTCCCATTAAATTTTTACAATAACTGGAAGTATCAATAGATTTTGTTAGGATATTGCCACACAGGTTTAAATCCAGAAAATTAATCTGTTCACAATGGAATTGGTGCTTAAAACGTAGATTAATTTTATTGACATTCATGTACGCAATGAAATCTGCTATTCTTAGTGTATCACCCTCCCGGATTAGGAGATCATCAATATATCTACCAAATCACCTTATATTTGACACAAAATAAGTATTTTCATAAAATATATATGTTTATTTCTGGAATGCCATAACTAAATTGGCCAAAGAGGGTGAGTATTTTGCACCCATCACCACACCTTTAACCTGCAAATATAACTGACCATCAAAACTCAAATAACTATGGGTTCTCAAAAAATGTGTAACCGGCAGCACAATTTCTCTCAAATCATCTGTATAGTTGCTATATTTCTTTAGATGATGTTGCAATGCAGGCAAAGCAATGTCTTGTAGAATTGATGTGTAAAGAGAAGTGACATCACAACTTTGCCAGGATTAAGATTCCTCCCATTGTTTGTCTTCAAATTTTCTTTGTATCCCTTATGTATCCTGGGATTCGCTGAATGAGCGACTTCGGCAAGCAATGAGAGACTGCTGCTCAGGGGCGTCGCTAGCACCAGGCGGTAGCAATGAAGCTTAAAAGAGAATACAAAGACATAGAAGAAATATTTTATTGAAATAAAAAAAAAAACACACAACCCATTTTTTTTTGTCTTTGTGTTTTTTTACAGGTTCCGTTGTTGGACTACGTCGGATTCGAGGACTAATTCGATGACAGCTTTTTTTATTTTCAATAAAATGGTTAATGAGGGTTGTGTGTTTTTTTTTAAAATTTCAATAAAATATTTCTTCTATGTCTTTGTATTTTGTTCTAAGCTTCATTACTACCGCCTTGGTAATGGCTGCTGGCTGATTGATAGCGTCCATTACTAAGGTGGGGCTTAGTGTTAGCCAGTGCAGAGGCTAACGCTAACCCCCAATATTACCCCAGTACCCACCGCCACCATGGGTACTGGGAAGAGCCGGGTAAGTTCCAGTACCCGACCTTCTGTAGTGATGGTCGGGTACTGGGGCGGCCGTAGACTTGTATTATTAGGCTGGGAAAGCCAAAATCAGTGGCCCTTCCCCCACTGATAATGCTAGGCTGCTGCTGCTATGTTTTATCTGGCTGGTTATTCATTTTTTTTTTAAATTGAAAAAACGTGTGGTCCCCCCCCCCCCCATTTTTCATAACCAGCCAGCAGCAGCAGCCTAACATTACATGGGTAGAAAAGGACGCTGTTTCTGGCCTTTCCCAGCCTAATAATACCAGCCTGCAGTCGCCCCAGTACCCGGCCATCACTACAGACAGTCGGGTACTGGATCGTACCGAACTCTTCCTAATACCCCTAGTGGCGGTGGGTACCGGGGTAATAATGGGGGGTTAGTGCTAGCCTTTTCACCGGCTAACATTAACCCCCGCCTTAATAATCGGTGCTGTCAATCAGCCAACAGCCATTACTAAGGAGGTAGTAATAAAGTTTGAAAAAATACAAGGACATAGAAAAAATATATTATTGAAATAAAAAACCCACACACAACCCTCATTAACCATTTTATTGAGAATAAAAAAAGCCCTAATGGAAGTAGTCCTCGAATTCGACATGGTCCAACAATCGAACCTTTAAAAAACACAATTGCTAACACATACAAAAGCAAAGTAATTCTTATACTTACATTTCCTCGGTTTAGCGCTGGAGCCGCAATGTCCGCGAGCTGGGCCCTATATCTAATCCTATCATGTGTGATACTGTCTGCTGAGCCATTGTATCTAATCCTATCATGTGTGATACTGTCTGGTGAGCCACTGTATCTAATCCTATCCATATGCTTGAGAAAGGCCCATGTGGGCTAAAACATTGCACTGACGTATGGGTGAATAAACCTTTTTCACTGAATTGGAACCTGTGTTGTGCTGCCTATTCGTTTGGAAATATATTCCTATCCATAGCTATAGGGTCGCAGTGCTATAGATATGCTGTCTCATAAATATATATATTGTAAGTAGATTTAGCAGTAATGCATATTTATTTATATTTAGTGGCTTAGGTGGCATTAGTGTCCGCAGT